>NC_068991.1:78461302-78463504 GCF_001194135.2 Octopus bimaculoides
TTATTATTATTATTATTATTATTATTATTATTATTATTATTATTATTATTATTATTATTACTGAGTGAGAGAGAGGTGCATACCATCAAAGTGACACTGGGGTAAAATATACGAAGCCCAATATACCCATCATGACAACCCGACTGATATGTGTACACCAGGCACATGCATCACAACCATATGTGCGCGACATGGTGATCTCATATCAAGATAAACAGCGCATGACTTTGCAAGTGGGACCCAGTTAGAATTTTCTTCAGGTCGAGTAGCCCATCCTGCTCCAGAGGTCCCTGAATAAAGTTTGTTTAAGGATGTTGAACAAAACACCCATGTTTCCAAAGGTGAATTATTCAAACCCCAAAGAATTCCTCTCAACACATGGCTACGATGCTCCTCCACTACTTCTGCTCATGATCAGAGATGCTCATATCGTCAGACACTAAGAGACATTCTCAACTGGTTAAGGTCAAACAACCGACAAGCAAATCTGTGGTATTGAGCAGAATATTTGCTGTGGCTTATCTTTTATACTAAGACAAAACCATGTACATGATAACACTTCCAATCAGTTAAGATCAGAAGCCATCAGAGCCACTGCCTGATACTGCATCAGGGCATTTATTATTATTATTATTATTATTATTATTTTTTAATGCTTTCCTTTCATTATAACTTTATTTCAGTTACCTTAGTACCGGATGTCTTCTGAAGGCTAAGAGTAGCAAGGACACTTTTGTGTTGCTATGCACCACATTCATTCCATTTTAGATGGAGAGTGCTTTCCGTATTATCACCATCATTGTTGTTGTTGTTGTTGTTGTTGTTGTTGTTGTTGTTGTTGTTGTTGTTGTTGTTGTTGTTGTTATTATTGTCGTCGTTAGTTGAATTTCAAATCATTAATCCTATTTCGATTAGAGAGGAAACAGAATCAACTTTCTAAAACTAAAAGAAAAAAATGTACTCAGAATTTTGGGTCCTTCACTTTTTACCGTAACATTTGCTCTTACGGGAAAACCACACAGAAACGCGCGCGCGCGCGTATGCATGCAGTATGGCCGCAGTCAAATGACTTAAAGAAATAAAAGAATATACGCACACACACACACACACACATACATACATACATACATACATACATACATACATATATACATATATACATACATACGTGTGTGCGTGTGTGTACAGTATGTATGATTCCCGCCATTGTATTTATATACTCCTGCATCCTCACAAACATTAAAATGCTGTAATACGTATCGAAGTTGAGTTAACGTATGGGTATAACGAATGGTTTGCGTCGCGCAGTCAGGTAATCCGTACACCTACCAACACACACACACACACACACACAGATGCATTGACTGTTTCGTCTTTTACTTGTTGCAGTCTTGTACTGTGGCCATGCTGGGGCACCGTCTTGAAAGGTTTAAGTCGAAAATATTGACCTCTGTGATCATAGCAAGTCCGGTACATGTTCTATCGGTGTTTTTTGCCTAACCAACAAGGTAGAGGGACGTAAAAAAACTAACATGGGTTGTCATATAATTGTGCGGGGGAGGGGGTAAACACAAGCATACACACGCGCGCGCACACGCACGCACACATGCGCGCACACACGCCCATACTTCGCGCACACACACACACATACGACGAGCTTCTATACAGTTTCCATCTATCAAATTCCCTCACAAGATATTGGTCAATCCAGGACGGTAGTAGAAGACATTTCCCTAAGAAGCTGCACAGCGGGACTGAACATGGAACCGGGTTGCCGCAAAACGACCAAATACACATCAAGAGAAGATACACATCGTAATACAAACATATACGGACTAAAACATCCACACTCACACACACATACGCACAACCTTAACATTTATTCACTTTTAACAGAAGCAGCACTCGCGTGCGCACACACATGCACACCCACACATTTGCCTCTTACATACACACCACTTGTGCCCTAACACTCACGTACACTAACACACACACACACACACAACTTCATGTCTGTTCATTCATTCATTCATTCATTCATTCACAAACATACGCTCAACAGAAACAACACAAACAGTTACAGAAACACTGAAGAAACTCTCACATTCGCATTGCACACCTTCATTCATAACTAACGAACAACATATATGCTCTGATATACTTTTTGAAACACACACCCAAAAATTATATATATATATATAT
>NC_068991.1:78464779-78467865 GCF_001194135.2 Octopus bimaculoides
TCTCTCTCTCTCTCTCTCTCTCTCTCTCTCTCTCTCTCTCTCTCTCTCTCTCTTTCTCTCTCTCTCTCTTTCTCTTTCTCACACACACATGCTTTGTTGATTCATTGTTCATATGTTGCGATATAATACAACATACATACTTATTTACCCGTACGGTATGTTGACAAGGTATGCGATTTATAAATATATATATATATAACTGCTGATAGGTTTTGATATACATAGAAACATACGTACATACATAGATATAAACATATATACATACAAACACATATACAGACACACTAATAATGTTTGGTTGGCACGTGAGATATATCTATCTACATTTACTGGTACGTTTGTATGCTGGTGAGATATAGGCTGTTTTCTTTGGACTGGATACAAAAGCACTATTATATATGTTTTTATTTACTTATATATTTATTTGTGTGTGAATTGAATTGATAGACATTCGTCAAATGAATCAACTTCGTTATATTACTGATATTTATTTCACGGATGGAAATTAAACTTTCAACCGATAAGCAGGTTTTTATATGCAAAACAGACAAGGAAAAAATTTTAATACCGCTGAAGAATTGAACTCGAAATTTCGCTGTTTGATCTACCCACACCACCGCCACTTATACAGAGCGTGTGAGTGTGCGTGCGTGTGTGTGTGTGTGTGCGGTAGAAAGAAAGTGTGTGATTGTGTGTAAGTGTATGTGTATAAAGAGAATGATATTCGTTTATTAAACAACAGTTCCGATATGCTGATATCAACATGGTTAATGTAAAAAGTCAAGGTTTCGGAGCATTTTCAATAATGAAGAAATTTTTGTTGTTGATTGTCAGTTACGATACTTTCGGTGGGGGTACAGGTGTGACAGGTGTGGCAGGTGTGACAGGTGTGACAGGTGTGACAGCAACCACTGTAACAATAGCGATGGTGAGACCTACAAGAGGCCGAAACTCCAGTGGCTACCATCTGAATAGCAATAACATCACCGGCACCATCAGCAGGAGCAACAATAAAAATAACAATAAAAACAACCAGAACAGTATCATCATCATCGCCAACAACAACAACAACAACAGCAATGACAGTGTCGATAATAGCACGGGCGATGGAGTCGGTTTTGAAGCTGGAAGTTTAGGTTACCATGTCAACGGTGAACAGCGACCCCTGAACCAACGCCAGCAGACAACTCACAATGACCACCATTATTCTTATCACCGCCGACAGCAGAAACGCCGCAACAACAACAACAACAACAACAGCTACCACCATCCTTATGTGTACGATAATCTTTTTGACGATGTGGATAACATCAGCGACATCGGGGACAACAACAATAACAATATTAGCAACAACAACACTAATAATAAACGCAACCAAACAACGTCGAATCGAAACTTTAAACATTGGATTACGGACATTCGGATACCGTTTTACATCATAATCTTCATACTGGCCGTTGTTGGTAACTCTTTGGTCATCCTTACCCTTGTCCAAAATAAGCGCATGAGAACCGTGACCAATGTGTTTTTGTTAAACCTCTCCATCAGTGACCTTCTCCTGGCAGTTTTCTGTATGCCCTTTACACTAATACCTACTATAATGCAGGACTTCATTTTTGGGAAAACTGTTTGTGTTTTGATACGATATTTACAAGGTAGGTGACGTTGATTTCTTTATTTCTTGCTAAAAGTGGATTGGAACGTAAAATGTGATTTAGTAATACTTTTTTACTTTTTGAATTCTGAGTTCGAATATTACTGAGGTGGATTTCGCAGTTTATCCTTCTGAAAATCAATAAAATAAAGTACCAGCTAAGAATTGGGTCGATATAATCGATTGCACACATTACCCAAATTTGAGTCCCTATGTGTATGTCAGAAAACAATGTGGGTGTTTGTGTATTTTATTGATTTAATGATTTCTAAATACATTTTTACATCTGTGGTCTGTAATGTTTTGGGTCAGAGTTATGTGTGCACATCTATGACCGGGTCAAAAAGGTCGTTTGTTCATTGGCTTCTCTGTTAAATGAAAAGATACAATATGTCATGTCTGTCTTTGTTAATCGCAGTTATAATGTTCAAATATTTGATTTAAATGCTTTGTGGTTTGTACATTATATGTTTGGATCAAAGTTTACAGTGAATAGATATAAATGGTTCTACTCCAGATTTCATGTCCGTAAATGACCAGCTCAAATATTCGGTTTGTGAATTAAATGTTGGGATCAAAATATTTTGCGAGTTAAAAGGTTTTACACTAAGAACGCTGAGATATTGCATTAAGAATTAAGGATTAAATTCTAAGTGAGTTTTAAAGTTTGAAGCATTTATTTTTGTACATTGTAAACCTTGATCCAAACGTTTAACACTAAATCATAAACCAATTGTTTAAAGCTTAACTGCTATTGTTTGAAGTTTAATGTAAGCTTCAAACTCGGTTTTGTTGCTTTTTTGATATTTGAAGCCATTAAGCACAGAATCAGGTGGAAAGAGACAGAAAAAAAGAAAGAAAATAATAGACAAAAATGGATACGAATGATGCCCATAACATTTCGTATCCTGTTATTGGAGAAGAAACAAAAAATGGTTGCTATTCCTGAACTTGTTTTTGTTCTGTATTGGACAAAATGCTTTTGATTTTGTTACAGAAAATGATGGATTTATTTGTGGGTATTAAGTGTTTGATCAACAATTAGAACTCAACAGTAGAGGCAGAGCGATCTCTTGTAAATATAAAGGAAATAATGATCACATTAGTTTAACATCAGACTGATTGGTAGATCGATATCTACGTATCTATAAGCTGGCGAGTTGGCATACTCGTTAGAACTTCAGGTCCGATTTCTTGTAGTCCGTCCGAGCTCAACTTTGTCTTTCATCCTTTCGCGATCGTTTGATATATATACATACACATACATACATACAATTGAAGCGTGGAAGATGTTTGTAAGCCATTCAAGAACGCACAAAAACCGTTAGTATCTTCAACATTTAAATTTTATTTGTGTCAAAATATTTTCGTCGCTTTTAAAACCACGACCTCTTCAATGACATTACTTTGTGCTGCATCTGACAATATATAT
>NC_068991.1:78468257-78474882 GCF_001194135.2 Octopus bimaculoides
TATTAGTAGGGGCGATTATTTTGTTGTTCGTCTTCCTTTTCTTATATCTCGCTTTCATTTTCTCTCCAAAAGAAATCGGTTGTGTTCTAGAGAGGGATTTTGAACTCTGTCCGATTAAAGATTCCCCAGATGCGTTGCATTTCATGAAAAAGCCCCTACAACAACTTTATCAGGAATTAAACCGCTTGAACTCGTGAATCTACGACTTCTTACATGACTCAGTAAAAAGGAAGCCGGCTGCTTACAACTTGATGCATTACAAGAAACCATATGATATAATCATACGTCAATGTCATCTCTCTTACCTATTGGTTAATGAATAACATTTACATGATTAAAGAATATTTACAACAGGGCGCAGGCATAACTGTATGGTTAAGAAGCTTGCTTTGCAACCACGTGGTTTTGGGTTCGGTCTTACTCTGCAGCACCTTAGGCAAGTGTTTTCTACGGTGGCACTGGGACGACCAATGACTCGTGCGTGAATTTGGTTAGCGGAAACTGTGTGGAAGCTCGTCGTATACATACACACACACACACACACACACACACACGCGCGCGTGTGTGTGTTAGTGTTTGTCCCTTATCTCCGCTGTTGATTTGTTTATGTCCTCATGACATAGTGGTTCGGCAAGAGAGACTAATCGAATAAGTTCCGGACTTTAGAAATAAGTGCTGGAGGTGTCTTTTTTTTTTAGTAAACTCTTTAAGGTAGTACCCCAATATGGTCACAATCTAATGCCTGAAATGGGAAAAGATGACATAAATATATCGCTCACCAATGTTTTAGAAGCTTAAAAATCAGTTATTGAGTTATTTTGTGAAATCTTATCCATTGAAAGCTGTCCAGTGATATCAGAAATAATTTCTGTCCGGAATGATGTGTAGACAGATTCTGTAGAGATTAGGACGAAATGGTTTTGAAATGGTTTTGAAATGGTTTTGAAATGGTTTTGAAATGGTTTTGAAATGGTTTTGAAATGGTTTTGAATACCTAGTTAGGCTCCTTCACATTCTGTGTTCGAATCTTGATGTAAATTCGTGGATCGCAACAGAATTTGTTGTATCTCAGGAGGATCAGTACACCAACAATAAACACACGCACTGGTTCAATTTCACTTCTTTAAAATCTTTCGTCAATTGGCTACCCACTTGACGAATAATTTATAAAGAAGTGAAATGAAACCAATGTGTGTGTTTATTATTTGCATAATGACCTTTCCGAGATGCAACTACACATCTGCATCTATTGTTTATCTGTCTATCTGCCTGTCTGTCTGTCTGTCTGTGTGAAAATTATACTTTGGGAGAGTTATTTCTCCAATAAAAAATTTTCCATAAATTTTATTTTTATGAGCCAACTAATTAACTAATTAATCAATTATTTAATTAAGTGCTTGATTAATCACTCAGTTAATTGGTCAAGCTGTCTCATCTGTTCTATTAGTTTCACAATCTTTTGTGACAGATGTACAGAAGCAAAAGATACATTATCGATAAGGTAGTAGAAGTGTGACAAAAAGACTCTGATAAATTGATTGATCTCTGATGATTGATAAATCTTGCAAATAATTTATTAATTAGTTAATTAGTTTACTTGTTGATTGATAAGAAGAAAATGAAGTGGCATACTACCAGTGCGTGTATTTTTTGTGGGTAAAAATGACAATATTGGTTTCAACACACGGTTTCACTCCAAGAATCTTCTGGGACAAACACAAAAACGATACATACACACATACATGTATACATACATTCATACATAGAGTTATGCATACATTCCTACATACATACATACGTACATTCATTCATTCATTCATTCGACGCATTGACTGATTAACTAATTCACTAATTTATTCATGAATTTATTCATTCACTCATTCAATCATTCTTTATGACATTCACTCTTTCCTTCATTCACTTAGTCATTAAATCACTGATATATATATATATATATATATATATATATATATATATATATGTATATATACACACACACACACAATAATGATAATAATAATAAGAAGAATCATCCATACATGGAAGTTATGAATATTTTAATGTATCGCTGCGCGCGATTCCACAAATCACATGGTTTTTGTGACCATAGTCCGCATTCCTGGGATCATAAAAATATAATCTGAAATATCCATAAGAGGTTTTATATGCGTACTAAAAAAAGTTTACCATAAAAGACCTTAAAAGATATATATACATACACTGAAGTAAATAAAAAAAAAGTGGTTGTGTGGTTAAGAAGCGTGTTTCTCAATCACATGACTTTGGGTTCAGTCCTACTGCATGGTACTTTGGGAAAGTGTCTTCTACTATAGTCCCAAGCCGACTAAATTTTGTTAGTGGATTTGGTTGACGGAAACTGAAAGGCCGTCGTATCTATCTATCTATTTGTCTGTCTGTCCGTCTGCCTGTCTTATCTAAATGAATGTGCGTAGTGTATGCAAGTATGTATGTGTATTTATGTGTATGTTGAAGGCTTTTGAACCTTTCATGGCCGACTTTCTTGGTACCCCTGTAAATCGTTATCTCTCTCAGATGTACTGGCTTTATCTTTTCTCTGAACCCAATATATTCGCGTGAGAGAATTCCCTTGATAAGTGCGCGGGCCATCGTAGGTGGCTTAATTCAGTCTTGATTAGGATTATCAACTCTTCTTAATCTTTAATCACTATTATATGTATTGATGGGTGATTCTGCATTTGTCGTATTTTCGGAAGCGACAAATAAGATTCATTCATTTACCACATGAATGAACTAATTCACTCATTCAATAATTCATTCATCAATTCATGTATTCATTCACTCATTCGTTAATTCATTCACTCATTCGTTAATTCATTCACTCTTTCATTCATTTATTCATTCATTCACTCATTAATTCTTTTATTCTCTCATACATTACTAGATTCATTCATTCGTTAATTCATTCTCCCATTCATTATATCATTCACTCTTTCTTTCATTCACTCATTCATTAATTCTCTCATTCTTCTATTCCCTCATTCTTTTATTCTCTCATTCATTACTAGATTCATTCATTCGTCCATTCATTCATTGATTCACTAGTTCGTTCACTCATTAATTAATTAACTCATCTCTTTAATCAATACCTTCCACCCTCCGGCAATTCCATTTTATTGTTGCTTCAGTGTGTAACAAGTCTCTCTGAAACGTATTTTAGTTACGTCAGTCTTTTAGACTAAGACTTTCAGCCAAGTACCGTTACATGGTAACTCAATTTGCTAGACATAACAGCTAAATTCCCTTCGAAATACATTCAATGCCGTTTTAAAAACGGAGATGGTGGACATTGCAGTCGATGTTATACAAGAAAGGATGTTGATCCCCATATCCCAATTTTGATACATTGAGTTTTAATTGAGATTGCGAAAGAAAGTCAAATCGACATTACTAAGGACCATAAAACTCAGTGTGTTAAATGCATGTATATATTATATATAACATATTAGATATAATATGTATATATTTATGTATATATATATGTATGTATATATGTATATATTTATGTATATATCACGAGAATGACCCACTTCAGCTACGTTTCCTCATAGCATTCAGAAAAGTGAATATTTTTTAATGAAATTATCTACAAACACGTTTCAGATGGCAAAAATTCCGTTTATATCGGAATTTGTAGTGAAAAAAAAAAAAAAAATTCTGTTGGTGTGTAGAAGATTTTCGTAAAATTCACATGAGCCGAATTTGTTTCCTCATAACTTTCAGATTTCTCATAATAAATTCCGAAATAATCATAAACTGCACCACCCGAGAGGTATTTCTAGAGAATTTTATAAAAAAGACCTCATTTTTCTGAAAGCTATGAGGAAACAAAGTCGAGAGGGGGGGGGTACACTTGAGTAGATATGCTATATATATATAAAAAAGACAAAGCCTTGGCTTTGTTGTCTCATTTTATTTAACATATTTATGTTCATACAAGACACATTTCCAGAGTACTAACGTAGCATTACCTGCCACCCTGGGTCTTCTGGATACCAATACCTCTCATATATACATACACAAACATATATGCATAGAATATATATATATGTGTGTGTGTGTATGTGTGTGTGTGTATACGTGTGTGTGTGTATGTGTGTGTGTGTGTGTGTGTGTGTGTGTGTGTGTAATCGTGTGTGTGTGTATATACGTGTGTGTGTGTGTGTACGTGTGTGTACGCCTATATATATATATATATATAGGCGCAGGAGTGGCTGTGTGGTAGGTAGCTTGCTTACCAACCACATGGTTCCGGGTTCATTCCCACTGCGTGGCACCTTGGGCAAGTGTCTTCTACTATAGCCTCGGGCCGACCAAAGCCTTGTGAGTGGATTTGGTAGACGGAAATTGAAAAAAGCCTGTCGTATATATGTATATATATATGTATGTGTGTGTATATGCTTGTGTGTCTGTGTTTGTCCCCCCAACATCGCTTGACAACCGATGCTGGTGTGTTTATGTCCCCGTAACTTAGCGGTTCGGCAAAATAGACCGATAGAATAAGTACTAGGCATCCAAAGAATAAGTCCTGGGGTCGATTTGCTCGACTAAAGGCGGTGCTCTAGCATGGCAGCAGTCAAATGACTGAAACAAGTAAAAGGGAGTAAAAGAGTATATATATATAGATGAGAGTATTGTAGTTCGCTTGAAGCAATGTATATTGTTTATGAAATATAACGTGGCTTGAATGACACAACAATGCAGAGTGGACTATAATAACTGTTATAATTTAATTATTCATAGCCTGATATAATAATGTTTCGGAATATAAAAATTTACACACACACACACACACACACACACACACACACACACACACACATATATATATATATATATAGTGAGAATTTACAAAAAGATGAAGACGGGTGTGTAAACAACAAACAGATATATTAGTTTAACGCTCGGGAAGTGAGAAAGTCTTTTACATTTCGATCCTACGCTCTGCCTTATTACTTAACACACTCACCGGTTCGATTTCCATTCATTTCCTTATTTACTTTTTCTAAAATTTTCGTTGCGTCTTGCAACCTTTTTAATAGTCGTTGACTTAGTCCGTTATCGGAGCTGCGTTCATTTTATTTGTTTGTGCGCATGTATGTGCGTCAGTGTGCATGTGTATACGCATATGCATGTATGTATGTATATAAGTATGTATGTATATATGTATGCATATATACAGGGTGCGTAAGTTATTTGAGAGTATAAAGATTTTGGGTCATTACTGCATTGTTTGCTAGCTCTATATAATCTTTGTTTCAGAAAATAATAATTACACATCCTCAGCTTACTCAAGAAATGAAGAGGCATCTTGTTATCGTGGTTATAAAGGCTGAACAGGGCGATTGAAAAATATCTCGATTTTTAAAAGTTGCCAGATCTTTTGTCTACAAAGTTTGTAAGGAGACTGAAGAGGGAAACGTATCACCAGTATAAAAAGCATTCTAAACGCTCTGAAATCGCCAGAACACCTGAATTTACCTAGCAAGTTCAGCAGACCATTGATTACAATCCTAGGAAGTTCGTGAGGTCAATTGCAAAAGATCTCCATGTATCAGAAGGAACAGTCACAAATATTGTCCACGAAGACATCAGATATAAGTCTTATATGATGAGGAAAAGTCAATTTGTCAGAAAAAGCAAAAGAAAATCACTACATCAGATCTAAAAGGCTCTTAAACAAACTGAAATACCCAGCAGAAGATTTGATTTGCTTTTTTCAAACGAAAACAATTTCGACCAAGACCAAAAAGTTAACAGAAAAAATGACAGATGGTTATTTACAGACCCTTCTGAAGTTCCAAGTGTTATGCATTACAAAATTTCCTGCAACTGTCATGGTTTTAAGAGTTGTTAGCAATGAAGGACATGTAATGCCTCCTTACTTCTTTCCACAAAGCCTTAGAGTTAACTCTGCCGTCTACATTGAGGTCCTGGATAGACAGTGTAGGCAATGGAAGTCCATATATGTTTCAGTAAGACCCTGCACTATCAACATGGTTCTAGTAACACAGGAATGGATGGCTGAAAATTTTCATGATCACATAATCCCTAACATTTGGCCACCTAATTCCCGAGACCTCAATCCATTGGACTATTAGATATTGAGCGTTGTTGAGAGAGAGGCCAATTAACACACCCATAACACCAAAGATTCTTTGAAAGCTGTCATAGTCAGAGTAATGTCCAAGGACCACTTGATTCGAGCATGGTGGCCTTATTGAATAATAATATAGAAAAGGTTTATTTTTATCCTCATGGCATTTTTTGATAAAGTTATGTTATATATGTTTTTTTTTAATAAACATAAATCTGTCCTCAAATATCTTACACACCCTGCATATGCATGTCTGTGTGTACGTTTGTATGTACGTATTCTGCATATTCATGTGTCTGTGTGTTCATGTTTATGTGTGTGTGTTTCTGTGTGTCCCTCTGTCTCATTGTGTGTGCATGATTGAGTATGTCTGTGTATGGGTTTGCGTGACTATGTACGTGCGGCTTATATACATGGATATGTGTCTCCGTGTGTCCTTGTGTGTGTGTGTGTGTGTGTGTGTGTGTGTGTGTGTGTGTGTGTGTGTGT
>NC_068991.1:78475232-78479349 GCF_001194135.2 Octopus bimaculoides
TATATATATATATATATATATATATGTATATATATATATATATATACTGTTGTGTCTGGGGTGAGTCATTCTTTTTTAGTGCCTTATAATTTAACACACTCACCGGTAAAATTACCGTTGTTATTTTGTTCGTATTGATTTTATCATAGAGAGACCAAAAAAAAAAAAACATCTGAAGCCGACAGCGGCGAATCTTGAATTTCGAATCAACAATTTATGCTTGGTATTAAAACGCATTTGGAGATAGTCTCTAGTTTTAGCCATGAAAGGACTTAAATGAGTTAAAACTAGGCACCAGCAGTAGTAGTGGAATAGATTATTGTTTAAACTTTTGACTAAGAAAGTATTTACTTTACAGAAAGCAAGACAACAGTATTAGCTACAATCGAGCTTTTCTGTAGATTATCTCCGAATGGGTGGAAGTGTTGGATGAGGCGAGTGGATACGGATATTAATAAATTGGTTTGTTTTTAACTCAAGGTTTCTGAAAGAATGTCCTATCTTTATGAAGCATTTACTCTGCTTTTCCGTTCTTCAACCTTCTTCTCTCCCCCTCCTCTCTCTCAATTTTAAATCAAATTCTGTTTGTCTTTGCTATTGTTCAACCTGGGGCTAGTTCTTCTGATAGATGAGATATTTGATCAAACACGTTCCAACTGCGATCACCGCGGGTTTTGACTATCAGACATAATATCATTCAAAACTACATTTATCAATTTTTTTTTCTCCTATACTATCTAAAAGAAATTCGACTGCTATTCCTCGCAGCTCAAACTATCACACAGAGGCAATTGCTTTCACAATTTTTTGGGGTCCATTTTAGAACGACAGTTTTACAACCGGAAGTAGTACCTAATTGATAGCGTTTTTACCTTGGTTCAAGTCTATCGGGAGAAGCAGAAATCGAAACTGCAACCTAACGAAAGAATTAAAATCAAACAGTGCAGTCACTGCATACAACTGTATCTCCTACTTCAACGCAGAAGTACTTATTTAAATTCGAGCGAATTTCGACAAAACAAATTACAATCCACGACCCAAACGTTTGCTACTTGTTTGATACTCAAGCACCCGGGTTACCTGCCAGTCTAAATTAGTATATCATTATTAGCAATAGTACTTTTTATTTTTTCTCTCTCTCCCACTCTCTCTCTGTCCCCCTCTGTCCCCACAACTGGCATGACACTACACACACATGCACATGTACCTTACAAGCCGTACACCAAATACTCTTGACTTTTGGCAATGAAAGGACGACCGTCATCACGACTACCACCACTACGACTACCACCACTACTATCATTACAGCTCATCACCAGCCTCACTTTCAGAATATCACACTGTTCAATTGCGTGAGATAAATGTTATTATCGCTTTTAATTTTACTCTTTCCAAGAAAATCAGATTTGTAGTAAAAGACGAGCGATGAAATCTAACATGCGTGGCATTCGTTAATCATGCAAGCAGCGCAGCGGAATTAAAATCGTTTTAATCAGGAAGCGATATCGGGTCATGGACTTTGTTTAACTCGTTCTTGTTTAACTCTTACTGAACGACATTTGCCACCCAAGAAGTATCTCATGCGTTACTTATAAAGATGTTAGGCTGTACCTTAAAGGAGATTTAGGTAATTATTTCTAGCATGTCAATTGACCATGGAGATGCTTCCTTCGCTATTTTATAAAGACTTGGGGATAGTCATCTTTATATAAGTTACGAGAATGGCAGCATGGCTAGGAGCCAGATTAAATATGCCCTAAAAGTTCGCATTTAAATAAATTAGTTTGATAGAAAGAGTGAAAAAAATCCAATATTTTACATCAATATTATTACTGAGGCAGCGAACTGGCAGAATCGCTAACACGCCGGGCGGAATGCTTAGCGGTATTTTGTCTGTCTTTACGTTCTGAGTTCAAATTCCGCAGAGGTCGACTTTGCCTTTCATCCTTTCGGGGCCGATGAGAACTGGGATCAATGTAATAGACTATTCCCCTCTCCCAAATTTCAGGCTTTGCGCCTATAGTAAAAAAGGATTATTATGCTACTAACATGGTGATGGTTTTATGGAACCTTTAAAGCACCGTATAAAGTCTTGCGGTATTTGTTCCCATTCCTTACATAAAATTCGAATGTCACCGATTTTGTCATTCTTTTCGGGGTCGATAAAATAAAGTACAAGTGAAATACTAGGAGACTGACGTCATCAACTAACGCCATCCTATTGTTCTTGTGTCTCAGTTGGAAGTAAACATTTATGGTATTAATTGGGGGGTGGGGTGGGGTGAAGGCGGTGAACTGCCAGAATAATAACACGCACGACAAAATGCTTACAAACGTTTCTTCCGTCTTTATGTTCCGAGTTCGAATTCCACCAAGGCCGACTTTGCCTTTTATCCTTTCGGGGTTAAGTACCAGTTGCGTACTGGGGTCGATCTAATCGACTGGCCTCCTCCTCCTCCTCCAAAATTTCAGGCTTTGTGCCTACAGTGGAAAGTATTATTATTGTTATACCAAGGCGGTGAGCTGGCAGAAACGTTAGCACGCCGGTCGAAATGCTTAGCGGTATTTCGTCTGCCGCTACGTCCTGAGTTCAAATTCCACCAGAGTCGACTTTACCTTTCATCCTTTCGGGATCGATTAAATAAGTGCCAGTCACACGCTGGGGTCGATAAAATCGACTAGTCCCCTCCCTCAAATTTCAGGCCTTGTACCCATAGGAACAAGGATTATTATTGTTATGACGACAATTATGATGACGATTTCATATTCCCTCTTTCAAAATATCCAGTTTTATTGTTCTACTTCGTGGTAGAATTATGACTGACATTTATAACACAAACTCATTCGTCTTCAAATTCACCTTTGTTATATTTTATGATAATATTACCTAAAACTATAGCCGTGATTCGTAACTGAGTGTGATCTGGTAGCACGTACCATGCTTTCGTTAATTGTTTAAGGTGCCTGTGCTGTTATGAGCAGACAATAGATACTTTCTCACTTCTCCAACCGATTGACTTAGTGGAACATACAGGACAAAACAGTTGGAGAGAAACAGAACTACACCAGCAATAGGCTGGTGGTTATTCTAATTTTCAGCTGAGTTGATTAAAGCTGCACCAAATAAAGCAAGGTGCTCAAGAGCATAACTGGAGCAACGTAAAATTAAAGTGATCAACCGCTATAAGAATCGAACCAACGATCTTATGAGTATGAATCCAATACGTTAACCACTAGGCCACCCACATTCTCGAAGTATTATATTTTAAAAAGCATTCAATACAGCTGCTGATTGTTTCTTAAAGGCGGTGATTGAGATTTAGCTTTTGATGTAAACATTTTTCTTTAAAATTATATTACTAGTTTCTTTAAATATTTTTTCAATTGAACATTTTTTTCTTTAATCGACATGTAAAAGATGTTAAAAACTTTGTTAATTAGAGAGAAAAGAAACGATGTTCAAACGAAAAGTATTTAAAATAGGAAAATTCATAATAGCAATAAATAAATTTAAAATGAAATTTTCTTTTTATATAAAAAACATGAATCTCCACCATCGCCGCTTCCGTTATGTATGTATGTATGTATCAAGATATATATATCTTTACAAAATAATTATTTTGTTACACATCTGGCCAGCTGTCGTAGACAAGGAAATTCTAGGTAAGGCAGATCTTTGATGTTTAAGTCAGTGAAGTGAATCTTTTGTTCTTCCTCTCTCTCTCTCTCTCTCTCTCTCTCTCTCTCTCACTGCCAGAGTGTATGTATATTTATTTTTGATTGTTTTCTGTGACTTCTTTTTATTACCTTCATATTTGCGTTCTTTTAATCTTTTTCCTGTTACACAAATCAGTTTTTTTTCTTTCTGCTAGTCTCTTTCTGTTTCTCTTTCTTTCATTCATTCACCGTTTCAATCTACCTTTCTCCTTTATTTGCTTTCCAATCACATGGTGCCAGGCTCAATCCCATTGCATGGCGCTTTGGTCAAGTATCTTCTACCATATACCCGGGCCGACCAAATCCTTATGAGTGGATTTGTTGGACGGAAACTGAAAGAAGCTGTCGTGTGTGTGTGTGTGTGTGTGTGTGTGTGTGTGTGTGTGTGTGTGTGTGTGTG
>NC_068991.1:78480506-78484516 GCF_001194135.2 Octopus bimaculoides
AAATATGTAAACAGTTTAAAAAAAAAAAAACGCTTAAAGACAAACTTTTATTTTTTTGAATACCGTGGGTAATGAAATTCACTCTCAGACAAAAAGCTTTCTCTTCGTAAAACCAGAACAAAAGAAAAATAAAACAGAAAGGACAAATTTTTTTCATAAGAAAATCTGTTTAAAAATTACGTTTTTTTCTGAAATTTTCCATCCTTCTTTTGCCTCGAGTTGACCCATGTCTAGTATTTCTTTTTAGCTTGCAGCGCTAGCAAACAATGAATCGCTGTTGTTGCTGCTTTTTATTATTTTCATTTTGCTCAATATATTTGTTTTGTGGCATTTTTTTCTTTTCCACTTGTCAAATTCTAAATGTGTCTACGACTCTATTCATTTGCCATTTTTTCTGATTATCATTGCTTTTAAAGTTGTTTTTTTTTTCCTGTTAATAAAAGGTTTGGGGCGTATTCACCTCTGTCTTTTTATGGCTAGCATTGCACTAATAAACGACAAAACGAAATGAGTGCTTGCAAAAGTATTTGTATACAACAGAAATACCTAAGGACGAACCCGTTTCGCTACCCAGGAGTGAACGTGCAAATATTCAGATATCCTTTTATCCATTAGCCATCAAGTAACCTCGAATTATTCAGAACAACAATAGCAATAACAATAATAATTGTTTCTAACATAGGTACAAAACCCGAAACTGAAGAAGTAGAGCAACCGATTACGTCGACATTCAGTACTTGTCTAATACTTGATTTCAGTAACCCTAGAGGGAAAAAAGGTAAAGTTGAACCTGATAGAATTTGAACCCAGAAAGGAAAGCACCTTAACAGACACGGCAAAGCATTGTTCCGACGCTCTAATGATTTTGACAACACAACCTTCGAACAATGACAACAATAACATTTTCTCCATTGTTGACTTTCTGCTTTACATTTCTCCGCTTTTTCAGTCGTGAGATTTTGTTCGACTTCATAATTTGTTTCTTCAATGTCAAGTAATCTTACTCGTACTATTTGTGCAATTTTTATCCATCTATCTGTCTGCGTGTCGGTGTGTGTGTGTGTGTGTGCGTGTGTGTGTATGTGTCAATGTAAGTGCATCGAGGTGAGCCGAACCAAATCAGAGCGTCGAACAGAAAAGTTTCAGTTTTCATTTCCGCTCGGTTACATCCTTTCACTCCAAACTTAACTTGCCTTTCACCATATATGAGCGACATAGAATAAGCACCAGTCAGATTACTTCACTGTGTGTGTGTGTGTGTGTGTGTGTGTGTGTGTGTGTGTCTGTGTGTGTGTTGGGGGTAGGGTCAATGTAATCGACTAAAGACCCGTGTAGCAACAGCTTGGTTGCATTACAAAATCTAAATACCATTATGAGAACAAATCCTGCGAATCCTTCTATTCAGCGCTGTGTCGCTTTTTAGGCAATTCCTCGCCTTAATTCTATTATATGCAATAGAGTAGTGCGTACCTCAAACAGTAGACAATAGCAATTAAAACAAGGTCGTGGATTTGACTGTGGCAGACGATAGATGTGGGTCCCGCAATTTCTTACTGAACAGATACTTTGTTTATCGTGGTCAAATGTTTGCGCTGCATATCATTGTACTGAAGGTGGCGAGCAAGCGGAGTCGTTACTGCGCCGGATAAAATGCTTATCGGTGTTTCTTTCGACTTCATGTTCTGATTGCAAATTCCATTGGTTTGAACTTCGTCTTTCATCCCTCGGAGTCGATAAAATAAATACCTGTTGAGATCTGAGATCGATCAAATCGATTTACTCCTCCTCCAAAATTGCTGGCGTTGGGCCAAAATTTGAAACAATTGAGGGGCACGATGTGGCAGATGTCAGGTGTCTAAGTGATCGCAGAACAACGTAAAGCGAAGTGTTTCACACCGTCTGGTCCGGAAATCGAGACCACGATCTCGCGATCGTTAGGGTAACATCCTAACCACGCGCTCTCACAAAATGTAGGTTATATAACTAGGGCCTATGGTACTATAAAACTTAAACCATTTAATCGATTTTGAAAATTTGCAGCAGAGTAGTAGAATTGTAGCAGATAATCATTTCTGTTTCTTACGATATAGTTTTATGTGCCTCGAGTTTTATGGTGGCAGCCAATTTTACGATCGAGTGAAGAAAACTATGTTTTCATTGGTTTTTCAATTGCTGATACTGTCCGTTGGTCACAGCTCTTGACAAAATTGCTACCATCCGTTTTTGTTCTTGGTTCCAGTAGTAAGAGGTGGGGCTTGAACTCAGAACGAATAGAGCCGGATCAGATACCACAAGGCATCTTGTCCAACGCCCAAACGATTCCGTCAATCCAGTGATAAAGATGTAAGACAAAGTTCAGCTCGGTAGGATTGCAACTCAGAAGGCACAAAACCGGATCAGATACACAGGATAGTCTGTCCGACGTTTAAATAACTCAGATAATCTAACTTTATGAATCATGATTTATTTCTCGACCACGAAGGGATAAAAGACAAAGTTCATCGCAGTGAGATTTGAACTCAGCGAGTACAGATCCAGTATTAACTATTCCACGTGTTTCATGAAACGCTTCAGCTATTCTATTAATTCGCCGCCTTTACGGATAAATGAATTTTATAAATTGACTTTATTTCTGGCCGACACGGATTATGCCTAGTTTCCTTTGCATAGATAAATCTCTATTTCCTTCACTGTTAAATTAAGGCCCGTGATCAACTTTTTAACAGCTGGAAAAAGGATCAAACCGATGCGTTTCATAACTCTCACTGTACTCTAGTTATTATTGTCCAACCGTCAAACTTGTGTACTATTCTGTGAATGAACTTGTGTCAAGACAAGTTCGTCTAAAAACGCCTGTTATCCGACCGCCAAGACTTATATCATTCCGTTTAAGCAATCCTATTGTCCGACCGTTAATTTGTACCACCAGATGAATGAGTTTGTACGTAGATACATGCATATTTACATTTTGTTCGGCCTTTTGTCCGGCCTTCAGACTTGTTGCGTTCTAATAATGAAATCGTGTCTAGGTAGTACTGTAGTACTGAAATGCATTTTAAAAAGTAGCAGCTATTATCGAAAGTTTCGCGAATGAATGCAGATGAATTACTCTCTCTACCAAACACGTACTGAATTACATCATGTATACATTCATTTATTCATAAGTTATGCTGTTTTGATACTTTTAGTAATTATTGACAATGAAACTAAAAGCTACGTAGCTAGAAGCAAATACGACAGTCGCAATAACCAAAAGGAAATACACACACACATACATACACAGAATGGCGATAGTAATTGTTAAATTTGAAGTTAAAATCAAATGATCTGATTAATTTATTAATTACGGCATATACGATATATAAGATAAAAGGAAAAAAGAAATCATTCAACAATACTCTGTTAGAATTAAAGAGCAAGACGGAGACAGCAAAACTAAATTAAAATGGCGAATTTGTATCGTTATCTCCGTTCAGATTTAAATAAGTTAAAGCTTGATTTGTATACAATATAATCTAAAATATAAATCTTTACTGTACAGAAGTGCATCTGTCTGGATTAATTTGAAATTTGATTGTAATTCGTTCTTCTTTCCGATAAACGATATATCTAGCAGAGGAAAGAAGCCTCTGTGGTATTTCGACTTGCAAGACAAAGCAGCCAAATGCCTCCTAAATCAAATGAGAACCGTCTTGAAAAAAGGAAAAAAGAAAAACAACTAAAAGAAAAAAGGAAGAGAAGGTAGACTTATTGGACAATGTAGTCCTGGTTATCGTCGTGGTTACAGCGTTCTGACAGGACGGACGGACGGACAGACGATAAACTAACATTTGAAGGTAAAAAAAATGCAAACATTTAGAATATCCGTATTTGCTGATTGAGGTGAGATCGTAGTCACAATTGTCATTTCAAATGCGCAAAACAACTTTTATGCTATTTTGTCTGCTATAAAGAGTCAAATGGTACATACATAATAACCCCCCCCCACACACTTATATATATATATATAT
>NC_068991.1:78484526-78485486 GCF_001194135.2 Octopus bimaculoides
TATATATATATATATATATATATAGAGAGAGAGAGAGAGAGAGAGAGAGATAGAGAAAGAGAGAGAGAGAGAGAGCTGCACCAGCATTAGACTGGTATTCTTCAATTACAGCTGAGTAATCTTGAGCCGCGTGAAATTAAAAGTGCCTTTCTCAGGACACAATACGCTGCCTTGTCCAGAAACCACCATCATATGATCGTAACACCAACACTCTAACCATAAGACCACGCGTTTCCACTTTCTTTCTTTTCGGCTGTTATATCCTCGAGATTCTGCCGAGTAAAATAAGGGATGGCTGAGACTACCTAAGCACATAAAGCAACCAGCGAAAGCTTGGTAGAAGCTACAACATACCATGTCATTCATATTCGCTTGCAAGGGACGGCTGACGTGGCGATAATGAACGCAGTATCTGCGTGTTAAATGATCGAGATATAAGTTGTAATTTTTGGCTCTTAAGGCTACGGTATGAGTGATCCCTGCTTGTTAACAATAGCGTTGTTGGGTATAATGCGAAAGGGACAAATACGAAAGCGCCGGTTTACAGGTTTTCATACCGTTGCTCACATCATTCGTATATAAACGTTATTATAAGGCATTCGCATACACACACACACACATACACACACACACACACACACACACACATATGTATATATATATATCTATGTATATATATGTATATGTATATATATGTATATATATATATGTGTGTGTATATATATGTGTATATATATATATATATATATATATATATATATATATATATATATATATGTATGTATATGTATATATATATATATGTATATATATACATATGTGTATATATATTTGTATATATATATGAGCGTCATACTAATATATACTTTTGTTATTTACACCACCTGTCTTCGTCTGTTGTTATTATTTGTATATTCTCCCATATATATATATATATATATATATATATATATATATATA
>NC_068991.1:78486025-78487297 GCF_001194135.2 Octopus bimaculoides
AGCGGCTGAAAGAACAGTCAATAGAATTTTACGGGGCAGGGAAACATGCTCTCATTCAAAAGTGGAACATTACTATTGAGAGAAACGCTGACTATGTTGAGAAGTAGGGATGTGATCCACAGAGGACCAGCTTCATTTTGATGTAGGATACATGTTCCTGTGTTGGTAATTATACCTGTCCTTGACAAAATGGCATTACTTTTTGACTCACCCTCGTATATATATATATATATATATATATATATACACATACACACATACACATGCTTGCATACATACAAATATCTATCTATCTATCTATCTATCTATCTATCTATCTATCTATCTATCTATACATATACATACATATATAGGTATGTTGGTGCAAACAAGAAAATTACAACTCAAAATATGATACATACATACATACATACATACATACATACATATATATATATATATATATATATATATATATATGCACACACACACGGACGAAATTTCACGGGTATGTTGAAAGCAATAAAATGGTTGAAAATACATAAAACACCGTGTAATTTCTCTCGTAATTGCATTTTATGGAACCTAAATGTGTTTTGTTTATTATTTTTGTCTCACGGATTTTGTTTCATATTTTATCTGTTAATTATAGTGTTGCAAAAGCAGGATGACTCGTAGGGAGAGGTATTCTAAAAAGTTCCTGATTTTAAGGGTATCACGAAAGCCTTGGATGGAGTCCCAACCTTCCGAGTTCTTTTACAAGGGTTAGAAAAATACTGAAGGACCACTACAATAAGGGTGTGAATCTGAGAGGAGAATATGTTGAATAACATCATAATTAACTGATCATCCTGTATTTTCTTTTGCACACAGTCAGGGACATTTTAGCATCCCCTTGTATGTTCGACGGGATCCCATTCTCTTACACATACCCAAACGTTAGCACAGACTTCCTCTCCCTATGGGACCACAAAGATGGCTTCTAGTCTCTAACGATGTTCGTTATATTCCTCCTTTCTAAATACTTCGTGTCTAGCTGACGAGCAGGTGTATCACATAGAGCTGAGGTTCACGATTTCGTCCCGTAGAATAATATATATATAAATATGTTAAATATTAACAGGTGTAGGAGTGGCTTACCAACCACATGGTTCTGTGTTCAGTCCCACTGCATGGCACCTTGGGCAAGTGTCTTCTACAATAGCCTCGGGCCGACCAAAGCCTTGTGAGTGGATTTGGTAGACGGAAACTGAAAGAAGCCCGTCGTATATATATATATATATATATATATAT
>NC_068991.1:78487589-78488445 GCF_001194135.2 Octopus bimaculoides
TATATATATATATATATATATATATATGTATGTATGTATGTGTGTATATATGTTTCTATGTCTGTGTTTGTCCCCCCAACATCACTTGACAACCGATGCTGGTGTGTTTAGGTCCCCGTAACTTAGCGGTTCGGCAAAAGAGACCGATAGAATAAGTACTAGGCTTCCAAAGAATAAGTCCTCGGGTCGATTTGCTCGACTAAAAGCGGTGCTCTAGCATGGCCGCAGTCAAATGACTGAAACAAGTAAAAGAGAGTCTCTTCAATTTTGTTCCATAGTTATAGTGTTACATACGTTGATGGTAATATAGTGATAGTATTAAGGCTTCCGTACAGTTTCCGCTCCTAAATTCTATTTACAAGATACAGGCTAACTAAAGAATATGAAAAGAAAACACTGGCTCAAGGCACCAAGCATTGGGATCGAACAGAGAACTAACCGAGACAACGTTCGTAGCCATACCTGTGTGTTATCTTGATGTTGTAGAACATTTCTTGGTATTTTTCTTGTTTTGTTTCCCCTCGGAAAATGACAATGGCACCTAAAACCATTTATGGCCAACCAATCATCCAATCTTTCTATTTGTTCGCAAATCTTGAGTTTCGCATAAATATACTTTTATTGAACAATTGAACTCTCTCACACAGACATACACACACACACGCCACACACATACCACATATACTTATTCATACGTACTTCCACAAGCATAATCGCATGGTCACACACGAGCGCGCACACACACTTGCATACGCATATACACGCCTACGCACACGTATACGCACATACTCAGAAGTATGGATATATATTTGTGTGTGTATGTATGTATTTATATATATATATATATATATATATA
>NC_068991.1:78488455-78491072 GCF_001194135.2 Octopus bimaculoides
GTGTGTGTATGTATGTATTTATATATATATATATATATATATATATATAGATATATATATATATATACGTATATATTTATACATGTGTACTCATTCACTCAAATACTTAAAATATTGATTTATTTCGTAGGTAAGTTTCTATCTATCTATCTATCTATCTATCTATCTATCTATCTTTATACGAATGTATGTGTTGTATATTATATAAGTATATGTCTCCATATAAATATGTATATATGTATGTATGTATGAATATATATGTATATACTCCACTGACACACACACACATACATGCTCAGCACACTTTTCGAGTAAATCAATATATTAGGTTGGCATATAAGCGAATGGCTCGGTAATGTCATAGTTGACATAAAGTGTTGTATTGCGTCATGTCTTTAATTGTTCTGTGTTGGACGTACAACACTGTGTGACATTTTGTAACATAATGTTTCAAGGAACAGATTATATTCATAGTATTTTTATTCGTTGCTCGACTTAAACTTTCCTCCTTCGTGGGTCGATAAATAATAAAATATGAATCAGTCGAGTGCTAGGAGAAATTTCTATTGACAATAACTTACACTGCTTCTCCAAAATGTAGGGGTCTCGAACCAACGTAGAGTGAGAAACCATAGTTTGTGCCATGTTGTTAAAATAAATGGTAGGTTTCGGGACCGATATGATCAAGTACGACTCAAATACTAATGGTTAGATTAGTCAGCTAAATTCCTCTTTCACCACAAAGTGTCAGGTCTCGTGCCCTGTAAACTAGAGACCATTCTTAGTGTGGCGATCTGGCAGAATCGTTAGAACACCAGAAGACATGCTCTGTGGTATGTCATCCTGTTGAAGTCAACATTTCTTTTCATACTTTTACGAGGTCAATAAAATAAAATACCGCTCAAATTCCGGGGTTGATGGTGTCGACAAACTTACTGGATTTGTGCCTCAACTAGGAATCATTTAAAGGCAGTGAAATGGCAGAGGCACGAGAGTGACAGAAGGAATGCTGCAAAGCATTTGTTACAGGGATTTAGTGTGCGATGCTCAAAACTCTTTAAATTCTGAGTTCAAATCCCGCCGAATTCAACTTAAAATAAATTAGTGTCATTCAAGAACTGAGGTCAAGTTAATTGAATTGACCCCGTCCCCTCCAAATTGCTGAACTTCTTTAGATTTATAAATATACGGCGAGCTGGTACAATCGTTAGCGCATCGAACGAAATGCTTAGCGGAATATCTTTCAGTTCTTAAAGTTGTGAGTTCAAATTCCGTCGAGGTAACTTAGTCTTTAGGGCTTGATAAAATGAAGTATTAGTCGAATACTGTATTCCAATATTGACTACAGTAGTCGATAAAACTGACAAACCTTATCTCTCTAAAATATCTGGCCTTGTTCCAAAATTTGAAGTTCTTCTTCTTCTTCTTCTTCTTCTTCTTCTTCTTCTTCTTCTTCTTCTTCTTCTTCACCTACCCCCTCACCCAAATCATCGTTACTTCCACCTTCTTGACTGGTCCCCCTAACCGATTGACAACCGTTGTTTGTTTACACCCTCATAACTTAGCGGTTCGGCAAAAGAAACGATAAAGTACAGGCTTAAAAAAAAAAGTACTGGAGTTGATTTGTTCGACTAAAAGATTCTTCAAGGTCGCCATCCAATGATTGAAGCAAGTAAAAGACAAGAAATGACAAAAAATGTATTTCTTTTATCTATGGGAATTCTCTGTAAAAATAAGCTACACTGACGATGTCGACATAGGCTGAAACGAATGTTTGTGAATTAAATAAAGTCTCGACATTATTTTCTACTTTCTCAATTTTTTTTTATTTATAAAGGTTAGCTTTGAAGCTTCAAAAAAGATTTACTTCAACTTTACCTGAAAAAGATAAATAAAACAATCAGATGTATTGAAAATAAACGAAATTCAGCTTCGATCTCAGTTTTTCTTTTTTAACACCGAAAATGTCTTGCAGATATCTTTATCACAAACAACTAGTTTTAGAGATAAGAAAGATTCTAAATTCTTTAGATTAGAACACCTGAAAACGAGAATATCCTGGTGAACTACCCTGCTTTTGGGCAATAAGAAATAAACTAAGCTTTTCATTGTTATTCATTGTCTTTCTTCGTTTTCATCACCGTTCGATCTGATTTTCCTTTCTTCGTCTTCCCCACTGTTCGATCTGACTTCTCTTTCTTCAACGACGCAACTTAAAATGTAAATAACACAAATACAGACTGCATATAATTTGATTTCCCTTCTCAGTTGATCAACAGTGACAGGCAAAAATATGGTGTATGTATATAATTATAATAATAATAGTTCTTTCTATTTTAGGCTCAAGGCCTGAAATTTTACGGGTGGAGGATAATCGATTAGTTGACCCCACAGTGCTCAACCAGTACTTACTAAATGACCCGGAATTTCAAATCAGAACGTATAGATGGACAAAATGCGTAGCAGCATTTTGTCCCGCTTACGATCTTTTCACCTTGCCGCTTTATCCATAATAGTGGCACCTTAGGTATAACCTCAGGACGACCAAAGCCCTTGAGTAGATCTGGTAGACGGAAACTGAAAGAAGCTTGTCGTATATATATATATATATATATAT
>NC_068991.1:78491082-78493966 GCF_001194135.2 Octopus bimaculoides
TTTGTGTGAGTGTGTCATTGTGTCTGTATTTGTTTCCCGCCACTGCTTGTCATCCGGCGTTGGTGTGTTTATGTCTCCATATCTTAGCGGTTCTGCAAAAGAAACCGATCGGATAAGTACCCGGCTTTAAAAAAAGAACATATGTACTGGGGGTTGGTCCATTCGACTGAAAAATTCTTCATGGCAGTTCCTCAACATGAAACAAATAAAAGATAAAAGACACACACACACACACACACACATTTATATTCTTTCCGAACTCGAAGACCAATTGCTTTATATACTCGGCGGTTTATACCGTGATTATTGCCTATTTTACCTGCAAAATAACTCCAATAAAAAGTTACAAAACGTTAAACGTGATTTAGTCAAATTCTTTAGGAATATGACCTAAGTATTTCCTTTGATGATTTTAGGTTAACTTCCTCGATCTTACTCGAAACTTAAATACGGCCTTGTCTATCCCATAACCTAAATCTTCAACTAACCTGAAATACATCAGTGTCTTTAGTAATCTCCATAACAATATAACAAAACACTTGGTTAAAAACATATCACTTAAGATTTCTAAATTATCCGCCAATGAAACCGTTTTTAATAGAAACGCTAACAATTCCAGCAGCGGGCAGCGAGTTCTATCCTTGAGCAGGGCACTTAACATCACGTTACTCCAGTTTAGTCCGATGGAAACGAGTGCCAGCCGAGTGCTGGTACGAACCACACTCTGTCTCTCTCTTTCCTGCTGTCGCCTTCTGGATGTGCTATTGAGTCAATGGTTAGGAAAGCCGAGAGAATATGTATGTTTACTGGCAACTATGTAGGCACCTGAAACAAGTACAACTTACTCAGCCACACTCGTTCGTGGGACGGCTGGCTCTTTAAGACCATTGTTAGCACTCACAGTAATTAGCTTAAATTAGTTTACTGTCAGCACAAAGGAATTAACAAAAGTTAGTTCACTGATTGATTTACCCATACTTGTTGACTTATTTTAAACAAACATTTGAGATATATATACTGATTATTTTAAAGTCGGTCTATTGCTCTCGAATCGATGAAGGTAAATAAGTTGAACCTTATCAAACAAGGCTGAACAGATCAGAACATGCAATTCGTTATGTGTGTTTTATTTAAAATGATAAAAATAAAAAGGCATCGAAGGAGTGATGCATATTCTCCGCGCACACAAGGATAAAATGAAATTTAATTTAATAAATTTAATTTAATAAATATATCCTCAAACAGATTCATATTTCAGCAAACTGACATCAAGAGTTATTTCCGCCCTGCTTATCGTGTACACATATGTAACAAAGACAAAAATAATGATTCACCCGTCCGCCAGTTTTGAAGATAATCAAACCAAAATAATGAGTTCTGGCCACTCACTCAGTGAATATTTCTACCAAATGTGGTGAAAATCCGTTCAGCCGTTTTTCAGTAGTTTTGCAAACACACAAAGACGAGCGACTACAATACTTTGCTTTCGCTTACGAGCGCAGGTTAACAACAATTAGTCTAGTTGTGAAAACCTTTTTTGACTAAGTGGATTGATGTAGTTTGGAACCTACATAAAACTTCTTCACTATCAGTCCACTTAACTCACGTACGTTTTTCATTCATGCGACACACATTACAAAAACAATTATATACATTATGATAACATCGTTTTATTGATAAGTGACCGAAATTAATTAGGCGTTAAGTTACACATCATACTACATAATTCAATTCCTAGGTGTAAATTTGATTAATCTTACTGTATAGGTTGTTTCAAGTTAAAAACCTTTCGTGTTCGACATGGTCGACTCTTGGATGCATCGTATTATTTGACATCTCTTTCACAACCGCAGGCTATTTATATACTCTTTCTCATTCTTTGTTTATTTTCATCTTTACTTCGTTTCCCCATATTTCTCTATTCTATCACAAACTCTCTCTTATTCTCTTGCTTCCCCATTGTCTCTGCTAATAACGTTCTCTATTAATAGCATTGTCTGTGTACTTTGTAAAATATACAATCTCCCACACAAGTATAGACAGAGTGCTATGAAGATATTTGACGATTCGTTTACCATAATCTTTGTATTAGACTTAGCAGCGCAGTTTAGAAAAGATGTGAGCAATAGGTCAGGGAAGAAAATCAGCTTCTCACAAACTGATGTCAGTAATTCTAAGACAAACTATGAACTGTCTCCATAGAAATAAATCTGGTAATTCATACATCTGTTCATGTCAGTTCATTCTCGCCAACCAACAGGGGGACGCTTCTATGAGGTTGTTTAGCCTGAAGGAAACTGGCTAAATCTCCTTCAGATCATATAACAAAGTGTCTCAAAAAAGAAAAAAAAAGGTACACTGGATAATGTAGTCGCGGGTGAATTATGACAGAAAAAAAATTGATAGCGACAGAAGAGAAGACTTTGATCATAGGTCTACACGATCAAAGATGGCCTGGGGTTAAACAAGAGACATTTCATAAGTTAATGGCCTCCCAACGCATGCATGTATACACACATATAAAATAAAATAAATGTTTCCTTCTCGAGCCATGCCAGTCTCATGAGGGCCGGTGTATATATTCCCCACCTAGTTGGGACGCCGATCCATCACAGGGTTACTCATGTATGCCTGAGTGGACTGGAGCAACGTGAAATGAAGTGTCTTGCTCAAGAACACAACGCGTCGCCTGGTGCAGGAATGGAAACCACAAACGTACGACCATGAGTCCAACACCGTAACCACTAAGCCACACGCCTCCACACACGCACGCACACATTCTTTTATTCTTTTACTTGTTTCAGTCATTTGACTGCGGCCATGCTGGAGCACCGCCTTTAGTCGAACAAATCGACCCCAGGACTTTGTAAGCGTAGTAATTTTT
>NC_068991.1:78494081-78499545 GCF_001194135.2 Octopus bimaculoides
ATATATATATATATATATATATATATATACACGAAGGGCTTCTTTCAGTTTCCGTCTACCAAATCCACTCACAAGTCTTTGGTCGTCCCGAGGCTATAGTAGAAGACTCTTGCTCAAGGTGCCACGCAGGGGGACTGAACCCGGAACCATGTAGCTGGGAAGCAAGCTTCTTACCACGCCTACGCCTATATACACACACACAATTGAAAATGACGTATGCTGTGGGCGGTTAAATGTCACTGGAGCATCTAGTGACAGCATCAAGTTGATCCTTGCAGAACATACCTGCTGGCACATGTATTCCATGAATATATTCAATACCGCAATACTGCGCTGGAGATGCAATATGCAATGTTATGAATGTGATGACGTTAGAGTTCAATGAAGGCGACAGAAAGCAATGTCTTTATTTGATATTGTATATTGAATTTACTCGTGTGAAATCATATTGATATGATTCGATTGAGATGCGTAGGAAGTGTATTTTGGTAGCTGCAAGTTGCTTCGTGTTTTACTTTAGCAGGATTTGAGAGGAACGCTTTGGCTCATACAGTATAACATGAAATGGCATGATGTTCTGCAGCGTACACACGCATATGTGTGTGTGTTTGCGATGTATATATGTTAATATATATCTGCGTGTGTGTGTACATACACAAACACACAGGTATAAACGCGCGCTCACACACATATATACACACATATATACACACACACACATATATACATACATGTGTATATTAGTTTATGTATATATTAATATTATCTCAGTTTTTAAAAAAAACCTTTGACAATGTAAATATGTTAATAGTTACCAGAGGTAGCAAAATTACACTAAAAAACCAAGATATCACAGGCGTTTTATAGGTAGAGATACCAAGTTAAAGTGATACATTTTGAGAAGATATGAATAATAACAATAAATGGAGCAAAACGCATATAAATAAAAGTTCCTTTAATTCCTACACATGTTTCAAAATATATGAGAGCTCTTCTACAAAGAAGTAAGAGCTGTTGGAATTCCACATACATTCATCTTCAGGGAATTTCAGGGAATCAACATATAAAAGCAAGACAAATGCGAAATGATGAGGTAACTTACGAGCTAAGATATGTACATAATTATAGGTATGTATATATATGCTTATACATATATAGATATATATCTTTCATCTTTTACTTGTTTCAGTCATTAGACTGCGGTCATGCTGGGGCACCACCTTGAAGTTTTAGTCGAATGAATGATATTTATTCCATCAGTCGCTTTTGCCGTACCGCTAGATTATGGGGACGGAAATACACCAACACAGGTTGTCAAGCAGTGGAGGAGTCAAAGACAGACACAAAGGCACATTCACACACACACACACACACACATACATACACACAAATATATACACACATACATATACGACGGGCTTATTTCAGTTTCCACTCACAAGGCTTTGGTCAGCTCGAGGCTATAGTAGAAGACGCTTGGCTAAAGTGCAACGCAGTGGGACTGAACCGGAACCATGTGGTCGGGAAGCAAGCTTCTTACCACACAACCACGCATTAACTAATTTTCAAGGGAAAGCTCGACATTGACCAGCTTTTTGGGAAAAGTAATGTGAGTGTGGGGAGTGGAACTGACATGCGCAAATGAATTGTTGGGAAACGTAAAATACGCAGGAAGATTTCCCAGGAAGATTCGCTATCGCCACTACTCTTCAACATTGCTTTAATCCTTCTGACAAGTGGACTGAGAAAAGTCAGGCTAGCCTATGAGTCTACCAAAACCAACGCGAGAATGAATTACCTGCTTTATACGGATAATCTAAAACTTTATGCAAAAATGAAAAAGAGCTGGATTCTCTGATCCAAACAGCAAGAGTATTCAGCAAGGATGTTGAGTGGCAGTTTCGGGTAAATGAACGTGGAGTGGAAATTAGGAAGAAAGGCCGGAAGGTAAACTCTAGTGGCATAAAATTACCACGGGGCAACATTAGATCACTGTAGAATAATGAGGGACACAAATATCTAGGTGTGCCGCAAGACGATCGAATGATGGAAGATGAAAGGAATGAAAATCTCTGAACAGTGCAAGAGGAGAATTAAGAAGGTTCTGGAATGGAGGGAACCTCATTACGGCAGTAAATACATGAGTTATGCCAGTATCGAGACACTCTTCCCCATTTCTAAAATAGACAAATGTCGAGCTACAGAACTTGGATGGAAGAACTAGGAAGCTGCTCACAGTGCATAATGCTTGCCACCCTAAAAGTAATATCGACAGATTATATATACGAATAAAGGAAGGAGGTACAGGCAGAAGACACCGTAAATACTGTGATGTTGGGACTGAGAAATTATGTTGTGACTGTGTGAAGAAAGAATACTATCAGCAACTAGAGGCCCCACAAAAGTTACTGAAACAGTATGAGAGTTCAAAAGCTGATGGAAGAACAACAGATGGAAAGAAATGTAATTTCATGGGCAAATCATGCAACAAACTAATGATATTAGAAGTAAAGAACTTTGGTTCAAGACGAAAACCTGATATGAGAGACCGAAACACTGTGGAACAAGCCATTTGGAAGAATCTGATAAACGCAAATACCAACAAAATTCAATCCAACAGCAAGTGTAGAATCTGCAGGAAAGGGGACGAAAGCATCAATCAAGTCTTGAGTGATTGCAGCAAGTTAGCAGAAAAAGAGTATAAGCGCAGGCATGACTATGTCGGTAAAAGAGTGCATTGGGATGTTAGCCTAGTACATGGTTTTGAAATAACAAGAAAGTAGTATGAACAGAGGCTGTGACAGAGAATAAGACTTTTACGATCATATGGGACTTCTCTACGAAGACTGACCATACTATTAAAGTAAGAAGACCACATATAATTATAGAGGACAAAATAAACAAACAGCGTTAGATCATTCCCAATGGAGAAAGAGCCGATACTAGAGAAACTGGAAAGAATTGAGAAATATCAGGATCTGTCCAGAGAAGAGCTGAAGTGGAAGGCAAAAACAAGAATTGCTTGTATAGTGACTGATGCATTTGGCACAACACTCGAAATGCTACATAGTGCGCTCGGTAGTGTAGTGAAAGCACGTTATATAAATAAAACTACTGAATAATAATAACAATGATAATAAACAGCTTAGCACTCATACACAGTACTTTTAAATTTGCAACTTCGACTAAGGAAGCCGATAAAGTATGGTGGATACAAGTAGAAGTGTAGTAAATGAAAATATTCATTAGAGTAAAAGGACCATAATATTTGGCAGGACGTCAGCTTTGATTTGTATGCTGGATAATTATTGATATTACCGCAGTTCATTGTGGATTATTCCTTTATTCATTTAATTCATTTTAGACAACAATCTGAGATTCTGTTCTTAACATGATATTAAAGATTTCCTCTTGAATTTCAACCCTTCAGAAATAGTATCTGTGCAATTACAGTTGACACCTGATACTTCGTCTAAAGTCTGGTCTTCTAGATATGAACGTATTGAACAAACACCCTCACCCCACCCCACAACCATATGATGTGTTATAGTGCATCTGAGCACTGTATAAAAGAAGCTACTACTTCTTCTTCTTCTTCTTCTTCTTCTTCTTCTTCTTCTTCTTCTTCTTCTTCTTCTTCTTCTTCCCTCCACCTTAGCGAAGGCAGAGGTATTGTTTTCAGCCTTGTTTGTTTGTTTGGTCCGCTGGATGGATTCGGATGAAACTTTCAGAGATTTTTTTCCTCGTGACTGGCACGAGCTGATTAGATTTTGGGATTGATCCGGAACCGGACAAGGATTTTGGATTATTTGTTATATTTACTTTACATGAAGTATTACGATCTTACATTGGCTTTCAAGTCTTTCTCTGATTATCTCCCTTGAAAGCACGCTCATGGCTTCCACGTAAGTTATGGCGGCGTTGCTGTTTCCAAAGTTTTATTTTCATTTCTCTGTTACTGATTTTACTCGCGTCTCTATCTTAGTAGAAACTGAGGGATAAAGAAATCAAACTGTATAAACAAACGGCAGCAAAACGGTTGAGAAATTAGATAACACTAACCTATTCAGTAACCATAACAAATTTAATCACGCAGTTTAAACATCTGCGTGTACAGCTGGTATGGACAAGATACTCGGAGTTTGGTAGGCGTAGATAAACGTGTGTTGGCGTAGTAATTGTAGTATAATTTTAATCAAAGGAATGAAATTCAAAATTATTCTCAGCGACATTCGAACTCAGAACCTAAAGGTGAACGAAATGCCGCTAAGCATTTTGTCCGACGCACCGTCGATTTAGCCAGCTCACCACCTTCAACTACCGTTAAGAATAAAAAAAAAGCGAAAATAAAAACAATTGTGCGATTATAATACCGAAAACATTGTTAATCCAAGATATTACTTCTGAGAAAGTATCTATTTCATTCTTATGTACAAAGCTTCACATTTAAGGAAGAAGAGCAATTGGTTATTTCGAATCCCCTCAGTATAAACCAAGACTTATTTTATCGACCCTAAAATGTTGTAAAGTTAAATTTAGCCTCAGTGATATTGAACTCGAAATGTTAAGATTTGTAATAACATATCTTTAGTTTATATCGATTCTGTCAATTCATCACCTTCAAACACTTAAAATATTGATAGCATGCAACACAGAATTCCCATTAACAAATGTCACAGAGAGAGATTTTATCTACAAAATCTCCTTTTGGGACTTACATTTGTTTACTTTTTACAAAATGTAAAACGAAGAACTGGATATGATAATGAACCGGATCTAAGAGTGAGAAAGATACTTAAGTTCTCTCAGAAGGGATACAAAACAATTCAATGAAGATTTTGTTTTCACAAATAACTCACAAAGGTGAGTAGATAATGATTTATTGATAATCAGCAAGTCTTACAATTATACGAGAAAGAAAACTAGTAATTGTTAGTATTTATGTCTTTTTCAAGTGCGTTAACTTACCGAGTGAATATAATCCCCGCTGGGAATTACTAGCTATATGTCATACGCCCACCGCGTTGCGAATCAAGAAAATAACATCATTTTTTAAAGTAAAAAAAAGAAGAAAGAAATGCCCACCTCCCACCACCAAATCAGCGAAAATATTAAGATAGATAGATACGACTATCGTTTTACTCGGTAACTTCTGACAGATGCATTTGTCTTCTTGTAAGTAGCGATTGTAATTCTAAACCAAACACATAAAGCATTAGAATAATGGATTTATTTTTGTCTCTTTAGAAGGTCTTGAATGTTCAAATAGATGCGCATGTCTGGCAAGAAAAACTTATTTCAAACATTCATGTCTGTCATCCATATCGTAGCGGAGCTTTTAAAAGACGTTGGCTGATGTAATCGGTTGAGCGGCCGACGAATTATTTTTTTTGTCTTTAGTTATGTCAGTGGACAGTCTTACCGAGTTCAAATCACGTTGATGTCAACTTTAACTTCATATATA
>NC_068991.1:78499652-78506034 GCF_001194135.2 Octopus bimaculoides
TTGAAGAGCGTAGGCTCGAAACGTAAAAGACTTTCTTACTTTCCCGAGCGCCAAACTAATACACCTGCTTGTTGTTCATACACCTGTCTTCATCTTTTGTTTTTCTGTAAATTTCAGCTAATATATATATATATATATATATATATATATATATGAAAGAAGGTTTGAAAATGCAATTTTAAAGATGTTTATTCACTTGACCAGTTTCACCTTTTTAGAAAAAGATTGTCAATCTTTTTCTAAAAATTGCTGTCCATCCTCTTGGACTATGGTTAGTACGCGTACATACATATACACGTATATTCGTAGATGTATGCACGTCGTAAATGTTTAAACATCCCCTGCACACATAGCAACGTACACGTTTCACCTGTTGTAAGATATTCAGTTCTATCGTGGACCAATCGCTTGTCATTTTTTAACCTCTAAGAGAGCGATACTTCCTTCCAGGACAACGCACGCTACAACCTACAAGAATTTCGACACCGGTGGTACACTAGATAACGTTACACAACTATCCGATCTGCCAAGATAAGTGGGAATGAAAACAAATTGCTCATTCCTACGGAGTATCACGGTATGACTTTCTGCAAAGATCTCTTTCAGGAATTGTACTTCGACGATGCCTAGTTGCTGAACCCTTGTGATGTATATATGCCCACACTCTTCGCAATCATCTTTCCATATGATCGTGTCTGACTATTTCCGCGCGTTAGCTTTTGACCGACACGTCTGTAAATTATTGTTCCATATGAAGTCTTTTCTGAAACTTCTGGATCCATTCTAACACATCTCTTTGTCATTTTTCCTTAGCCATTCAGCACGAGTTTTTAGATTCGTATGCTTGTCCCCTTTAGAAACCTAGACAATATTCCTAGAAACCCAAGCGAACTATTTGTTGTACTGCTGCTGCCAGTGCTTTGACCGGTCACATTTATAATGTGGTGGTGTTCGTGGCGATAGTATTTCTTTTCACCTTTGACCGTTAAAGTGATCAAGGTGCCTTTCTCATCGCCATATACTGTTTTGTTGCTTTGTCATTATTAAGGACAGGACTTTGAGGCACTTAAAAAGGGGCATGTATGGCAGGCAACTATGGCACTAAAATAGGCATTTATATCACTAACAAATAGGAATTTAAACAAGTAAACATAGAAGTTATAAGGCACGTAGGAGTTTATGGTACTAGAAATTAGTATTGTGTAACGAAGAGGAAGTATTGTTTAACGAGACATGCTGATGGAATCGTAAATATAGTCATGAAGCAAAGGTTAAGCCTGTTTATTTTTCAGTAGAAAATGTTTATAACACAGGCAATAAAATGAAATTAGTCAAAACTGAAAATATTTATTACATCGTTAAATAAGGTAACATAATTTTGTACTATTGGTTTATGGAATTTATAATTCATATGAAACAAAAGTTTTAATAAAGCATGTATACAGAAAAGAGAACACCGTTTCTAAAAATAAAAATATAATAAAATTAACAAAACAATGATAAACAGCAGCAACCAAAAACGTTTATACATCACAACCATTGCTATGAGTATTGTTACAAGATGCCACTATAAGCTTTTTTACGTTTTCACAGGTCAAATTCAACGTTCGATCTAAAAGCAAATGTTTTAGCTTTGAAAAAGACCTTTCAACTTCGACCGATGTTAAAGGTGCATGGTTGAAAGATGTTACGTCACTGAACGAGAGCTTTCCAACATATTGTTGAAGAACTTTTGCAATATCGTTAATTTGTTGTAGGTCGGTATTGACATCAGCCACTTTTTGGCATTTTTTAGCCATGTGTCTCCCTCTCTCTCCGGGAGTACTCCTCACCTTTTCTATTATGCTGTCAAACAAAGATAGAGCTTCTAGCATAGAAATGTTCCGGTTTTCTAAATCTAGTATAGTTTGTGGTAGCGTTTTAAAATGCGCAACAAGAAAGGAGAGATCGCTATGAACACTGAAGTTACGAATAAAATCTTGGACAATACGTGTAGAGGAAGCTTCCTTACTGTTTAATGTATTAAAAAATTCCTTTAGAGTATCAAAAATTTGAGAATAATATACAACAGCGATTATCCACGTCCCCCATTTCGTTAGAACGGCTTGTGGAGGTAAACTCAGTGTTGGTGCATGTTCGCGGGAAAAGTTCACACCTACATGGAGATTAAAAAAATATTTTAAAACCATTTGCAATCAACCTGTCAACATCTGGAAATAGTAAGCGTACTTCTTCGGCAATTCTTTGCAATCTTTGTATTAAACATGCTACATGGATCATGCGAGGAAACAGAACCTGTAATATTTTAGCAGCCTTTTTCATATAAGGTGCAGCATCTGTCACAGATAGTAACATACTGTCATACTTGAAACCACCAATTCTCAGCAATGCTAAAGAAGAAGTGAATAATTGAGTGATAGTAGAATTATTAGTAGCAGTAAGAAATTCTGATGTTAGTAAATGCATGCTACGGCTATCGGACTTTTCTAAAGTACCTACAATAACATTCGCAAGATGTCTACCCAACGAGTCATTGGTTTCATCTATCGAAATCCAAATTTGCTTATCTCCACCAACTTCCTTGATCTTGTTCATAATTTCTGCGTAATATTTGTCTACTTAATATTTTCTAAGAGTTGATTCGTTTGGAATACTTTTCTCAGTGTATTTCTCCAAAAATGATTTCAAACTTTTATTTGTTAATTCCCATATTGGTAAATCTGCATCAATAAAAGCCTTGCACAAATCCTGGTTGAAAAATTACGGTCCATATTCGATAAAGACGGATGAACAGAAACAGCGTCAGAACTGGATGTATTTCCTGATGATTGGTGGCTGTCAAATAACAGGCATTATATGGGCATTTATGGCATTATATAGGCATTTGTGCATTATATAGGTATTTTTGGCACTTAAGGCGTTATAAGCATTTAAGGCAAATGTCCTGTCTCGAGTGATTATTCTTGTTGGTGTCGTAGTTGCCGTCACCACATATTGGTGAGGTGAGGCAGCTGCAGTGAAGGTTGAGGAAGTGACGGTGTCCACAGTAGTGCTCTCAGTCTTCCGTTGTTATTACTGTTGTTGTTACTGGTGTTTGTGTGGTCGTCACCATAGCCTATTGAAAGTTATCCTCATTGTTTAGCATGCAGTAGGAGTGGTTATTGTTGATGTTGCTGCTCCTGATCGTCACAGTGACTGTGGTGTAATTTTCAAGTCTTTGTACTTTGAGAAAGGAAAATCCTTGTCCATGGATCGACGGAAGGGAAAGGCTCTTAGAAGTAGGTTTCCCCTTCATCTCCAAATCCCCTACCACTTATCACTCCACTTGCTCGCTGTAGAATAAATATACTACCATTTTCAAATCTATATTTTCCGAAAAAACAAAGTTTTCAGTTCTTGAATTTTTTTTAGTTTAACAGGGGCAAGAAACAAAGGAACCAAATGTTCGGCGGGGTTCTGGTTAACTAAAAAAAAAAAAACAGATAATAGCAATAACATATCTCAAGGTATATAAGTAAAAAAAATCTTGCGTATAGCACTCGTGTACGTGTTCGTTAATTCAATGAACTACATTGACAATGACAAAAATATTATTATTGATAATAAAAATAGGAATAATACTGATAATTGTAAATATTAGGGAAGTAAAATAAATCCAGTGTTAAAGAACTAAAGATATATACTTTGTAATTCTTCTCTTTGTAAGTTTTGTAACATTCAGCTATGAATAATGGATTCCTACTGTTACCTTCATATAATGAAAAAAGTATACAAATGACATGCATGCATACATGCATACATACAGAGACACACGGACACACACACATACATAGACACACAAACACACACATCATACTCAGGCACAAAGACACACACACATGTATACCTGTATGTATGTACGCATGTATACATGTATGTATGTATATATATATATATATATGTATATATATATATATATATATATATATGTATATATATATATATATATATTCAGTAGGATATATATACTTGTGTGTGTGTGTGTGTGTGTGTGTGTGTGTGTGTAAGAATTACAGTAGTATGTTAATAGCAGAAAATACAAAAAATAAATGAGTAAAATTGTGGAGTTATAAATTCTATGCATGTTATGATAAAAAAAAAAAAACGTTGTTTTACGTGAATTTCTGTTAACAATCGAAAGAAAACTATATAAAAAAAAGTGTCCAAAGGAAGTTATTAAAGAAGAAAAAAAAATATCACTGAGGAAAATTTCTGTTATTGATAAAAAAGTGTAAGACGCATTTTAATAAAACCATTGGATGCAAGACTAACAAGTGAAGATTTTGTTTACAAGAATATTAACCTTTTATGTAGAATTGTAAAGAAAATTTGGTTTTTAGATTAGTAGAAGCAAGGGAGTTAACCATTGCAGGTGAGAGTTAAGAAATAATATTGAAGATACAAAAATACAAATATAGCTAAACGAGGGTGAGCAGATGAAACATAATTAAGTAATAGGAAGATCGAGTCGAACTGTAAGCATAACTTGTATAACTGGAAGGAATATAGAATGTTTGTTTCTGAATGAACTTAAAAATCACAAATTATAGATAATCATAGTTAAAACAAACGTAGAAAACAGTAATTGAATAAGATATAACAGGATGAATTCTTTGACCTTGGAAGAATAAATAAAAGACAGAGTTTGTTTCTAAGTAGATTTTAGAAATCCATTTTAAGTAGGTGTTAACTTCAATTGTTGTGTAAAATAAATCGCTTCGTAATCACAGGGTGTCAGGTTCAGTTCCATTACAGTATCTTTGGGCAAATGCTTCGAGTTGAAAAATGACTTGGACCTGTGAGCGAATTTGGTGCACAGGAATTGCGAAGAAGCCCGTCGCACGCACGCACACACACACACACACACACACACACACACACACACACACACACACACACACACACACACACACACACACACACATATATATATATAGAGGCATGTCCCACTAAGTATTATTAATTATTCTAATTGAATAAGTAAATTTTTCAGTCGGTCGAAATGTTTTCACGAGGATAGCATGTAACATCAATTGGTATATCCTTATTTTCTCTCTTTCTTTTTATTTTTCCGCTCTGATGAAGTTCCACTATTTAAGTTGGTATAATTATATACAGTGATAAATTATTATTATTGTAATAATTAAGCCTGATTATTCCCAAAATAGCGCGAATAGAAACAGTTGTTAGATGATAAATAATAATTGATGTTTATCAATTATCAATTTTATTTCCATTTTCTTATTTTCCTTATATATACATATACATACACACGTGTGTGTCATCAATCGGTAACCACTAAACAACGTTATTTTTAAAATTTGATACTTATTCTATTGGTCAAACGGCCAATAAAATATAAAGGATTAAAGGATAATTACTGGAGTCACTCTCAGGCGGTGTCCCCGCATGACCGCAGTCCAACGACTGAAATAAGTAACAGACTAACCGAGTAAAAACGTAAATAGTATGGGTAATTTACTATGAATAGTTATAAATTTGAATAATAATAATAATAACGGTTATGTTGTCGAGGGTAATCTTAAATAGGATCGATAATCATACTCAGTTTCGGTGTAAACAAAGAAGTATAAATTTACTAAAGATTGTTACAATCAAAAAATAGTGCTAGGGGTTTCTAATTACAAGGGGAGAAAAAATCCATATTCATCAACGGTAACTCAGTGATGATACATATATCAAGGAAAGAGGTAAGAAAGATGAGAGGATAGCAGGAAGGCGGGGAGGGTTTGGAGCGAGATATAGCTGAACATGGGAAAGTAAGGGAGAGAGGTGATGATATGATGTATGGCTGTCAAGATTCCTCGATGTTATTTCGGCGAGGGAAGCTCAAGTGTTTTGCTTGTTTGGAACTGGTAAACAGCTGAAATGGGAACTAGTTTAAAATTTTAAAGCTTGAATTTTCTCGAATGCTAACAAAAGGAATCAAATTGAATATTGTAAATGTTCTAAACTTTTCAGTGATACATAGGTTACACTTATGTTACGCTCATAGCATTTGCATTCTAACGCAGCTATACTATGCTGCTTAGTCACATATAACTTACACTCACTGACTTCTTGTTAAAGATTTTGTGATATCTATAGGCTGCGAGGAAGTGTCTTATTAGAATTTAGAGGCACACAACAACATTTCTAATCATATTCATACTACTCAGAGGATTGAAACATAATTCTGTTGTTCTAGCATTAGGAGAACCTATTTGAGGAGGGTTAGACGTAGACTGTGTTATCGCAAAAACTCAATCTTCTCAATGCTCTATGGGCTAACTATGTGGAACATGTTATGTCCGATGGTATATATATATATATATATATATAT
>NC_068991.1:78507749-78510264 GCF_001194135.2 Octopus bimaculoides
TATAAAAGCAGTCTTTTTACAGAAGCGATGAGAATGCTATTAAAAAATTCTTGCGGTATCCAACATGTTCTCCCTCGTAGACTGAAATCCTTCCGTGGGCCTGCTTCTTTCGTTTACCCACCCTTGGCGTCGTCAATATCCTAGTAAAATCGTTACGATACAAGTGTGTGTGAGAGAAAGAAAGAGAGAGAGAGAGAGAGAGAGAGAGAGAGAGAGAGAGAGAGAGAAAGATAGAGCTGGAAAAACAGGTTAGATAAAGCTCCGCGCGAAATATTTTGCCAGGTGTGATTGGATGAGTAAAAAGTTTACTTCCCAACCACATGACTCTGGGTTCAGTCCCACCATGCCGCAGACTGAGCACGTGTCTTATGCATCAAAGTCTTGTGAGTGGATTTGGTTCACGGAAACATGCATACCTACCTACCTACCTACCTACCTACCTACCTACATACATACATACATACCTACCTACATACATACAGTTACTCTATTCAGATTACAAGTTCAGGCTTATACCTGTAATTATTGGGACCTGGGACATATAACGCACTGGGCTTCTGAAAACCAGAAAGGAGAAAGCTAATTGGAAGATCATGATTGCTTGATTTTTCCCGTTCATGTCATATTTTACAGTGTCGTTTTTGCATTTTGCTTCCTTGTATATTTTTGGTAGTTTCTGGTTTGAATCCTGCACCTCAGTCCTGTATCTTAATCCTGTACCTTAATCTTGTATGTTAATTCCATATCCCAATGAAACATCATTTGGTCTCAGCTTTGAGTATTGTGCATCTCAAAATACGTTGGTATTTCTCTTAATCAACTTTCTTCGTTCTACCCATGTCTTGACTTCTCACAACCCTTTCTAATCATTGTCTTAGCATGACATTCTGTAATCATATTTCAAGAACCATTGCTATTACACTTTCTCTATTTTCCTCTCAACTGTAAAGCACCTCAGCTTCTCGTTTCAACGGAGGAAACTATTTTCCGTTCTGTCCATGTCTCGCGGTTATTTGTACTAGTTTTCAACAATTTGTATTAGTTCTGTTTTAATCTTTACATAAATACTTTGTAATCCTTCATTAGATATATTCTAACTTCTTAATTGCATGAAACCTTTCCAAATCCCACCCCGTCGCCGTTTTCGTTTTTGTATCAGATTTTAGATGGTGTATCCTGAAGTCGTAATTTTCTTGTTTTCCCGATTTGTTAAGCTAATTTACTTGGCATGGAGTCAAGAATATTATCACTCTAACTATTATGTAGCAGTTTTGACGCCTATTAGCTTACTTTTTGCTTAATATAATCTATCCATTAATCCAAAGCATCTGTAATATTCCTTCCTAATTTTTGATTTTTTCATTAGTGTCCGTTGTACTCTGTCGAGTTAAGTAATTCCTAAGCATTTCTAAGTTTGTATCTGATGTAACTTCTTATGTCTTATTAGTTCAAGTAGCATGGTATTAGTGGTGTCTAATTTTCTTGACCCGTTTCTTCATCTCGCATTAGGATTATTACTTACGTATTTCATGGTTTAAGAGAAACATAAATAAATATTTCCTTTTTCGGGAAACACGTGCACGCACGCACGCACGCACACATACATACACACACACAAATCGAAAGAGATAAAGAGTATTTTCAACTATCTCAACAGTTCTTGTTAAGCCCAGTTAGAGCAATGGCTGAAACAAGAATAAAAGAATGAAAAGAATGGTAAGGCTGATCTTGGTGCTCTTTGATTGCTCGAAGATGGAAGTTCTCTCCTCATACTCCTCTTCTTCCTCCTCCTCCCCACACTTCTGCTTTTTTTCTCCTCATCTGATTTGACGTAAGCCAATGCACCAAATATTCTTTTCTACTCTATGCCCAAGGCCCGAAATTTTTAGGGAGGCAACCAAAATTTTTAAGGAGTTGTGTACTGGAGTACACAACTGGTACTTAATTTATCGATCCCGAAAGGATGAAAGGCAAAGTCGGCTTCGGCGGAATTTGAGCTCAGAACGTAAAGACGGGCGAAATACCTCTAAGCATTTCACCCGGTGTGCTAACGTTTCTTATTTCTTTATTGCCCACAAGGGGCTACACAGAGAGGGGACAAACAAGGACAGATAAACGGATTTAGTCGATTATATCGACCCCAGTGCGAAACTGGCACTTATTTAATCGACCTCGAAAGGATGAAAGCAAAGTCGACCTCGGCGGAATTGAACTCAAAACATAACCGCAGACGAAATATTGCTAAGCATTTCGCCTGGCGTGCTAACGTTCTGACAGCTCGCCGCCTTTAACAGACCTCAATATTGTAGCCTGCTTCTTTGGAATTTCCTTTTCATCTATCTGATGCCCTCGTGGCAGATAAAAGAAATCTTTATTATTTGTTGGAACTATTAACACAGTTATCACCGCTCTAGTCGTCATCAACTGTATTTCATATTATTTCTAATTCAATATTTATAAAACAGAAAACAGAGAAATAAAACAAAATAAAATAAAATACTAGTAAACATTAACA
>NC_068991.1:78510642-78516246 GCF_001194135.2 Octopus bimaculoides
TCTCTCTCTCTCTCTCTCTCTCTCTCTCTCTCTCTATATATATATATATATATATATATATATATATATATGCATATATATACTCATATACAAACAAGTGGATATATATGCCTGTATGTATGTTTGTACGTGTGTATGCAAAAACGTATAAAGCCGTACTGTATGCATGTATTGATATATACACACACACGCATGCATATATATGCATGTGTGTATGTACTTTCACGTACGTGTATATACTTGAGTACGCGTAAAATTTATCAATGCGGGTTGTATCTGTTGTACATGGATGTATGCGTGTGTGTGTGTGTGTATTCGGTATGTATGTGTGTGTTTGTTTGTTTATTTGTGTGTGTGTGTGCGTGCGTGTACCTACACACGAGTCCTAATATTTCAAAATTATTCGTTGCCTTCAGGGTGTATTAACAGTGCATTGTCCACCGGCTGATATATATTCACGGAAACACACACACACACACACACACACACACACACACACACACACACACGTACGCACACGTATACGCACATGCACATATATGCCCACAGACACATGCCCACACACAACACTCACGCACATATATGTAAATAATACATTTTTATCATCCATAAAAGAATTCATCATCATCATCATCATCATAGTTGTTGAGCTATTATTATTATTATTATTTGAAGCGGCGAGCTGGCAGAATCGTTAGCATGCCGGGCGAAATGCTTCACGTTCTGAGCTCAAATTCCGCTGAGGTTTACTTTGCCTTTCATACTTCCAGGGTCGATAAAATAAGTACCAGTCAAGTACTGAGGTCGCCTCCAAATTTCAGGCCTTGTGCCGATGTTATAAAGGATTATTATTATTATTATTATTATTATTTTGCTTGTTCTTAAGGCGGCGAGCTGGCAGAATCGTTATCACGCCGGGCGAAATGCTTAACGGTATTTCGTCTGCCGCTACATTCTCAGTTCAAATTCCGCCCGGGTCGACTTTGCCTTTTATCCTTTTGGGGTCGATTAAATAAGTACCAGTTGCGCACTGGGGTCGATGAAATCAACTAGCCCCCTACCTCAAATTTCAGGCCTTGTGCCTATAATAGAAAGGATTATTTTGTTTGTTCATTTATCGACGCTTATTGCACAACGCTCCCATATGTTTGTTATTTCTATTACTACACAGTTGCCCGCTTTATAAATAAACTAACCAGGACCTTAGGAATCTGGTTAGGCTCCTTCATCTGTAACCCTTAGGGGTTAAATTGCAGTTTGTTTACCAAACACGCCACTCAACTTTTGTTTAATAAAGAGAGATGGCTGGCTCAGAAGAGCCAGCTATCCGCAGGAAAGAACAACGAAATTTCAAAAATCAGTGACAGCAGCAGCAGCAGGAGCAGCAGCGGCGGCGGCGGCAGCAGCAGCAGGAGCAGCGGTGGCGGCGGCGGCGGCGGCGGCGGCATCACACCTTCAGTGCAAACATTAATACAACAGAAACATCAAAAGAATATTGGTAGGAGTTACAAATGAAAACAGCCACCAAGTTAAAACGCAACCAACCAAATATCGTTGAATGGAACCACGAAGAAAAGATATGCTCTGTTCTGGAAATCTGCTGCTCTCTAGACACTGAAGTGGTAAGTAAAATACCAGAGAAATAGGATAACCATGGGCCATTGATAAGGAGTTTGCAAATCTAGTACTCAAGGTACACTTCAGTTTCATATCTACTTTTGGAGCAACAGGGTACATACCGATCCTCCGTCTGGAGCAAAGTATGGCTGAACTTGGGATTTTAGGGAGTGAAGCAAAAGCCTTAATTCATATTCTACAAATAATCTCGAGATCTGGGAGTATAAAAGTTTGTGAAACTTTCTTAAGATTTAAAGGATGATGGTTAAAAGAAGATGCTTTCTTTCACAACTTTGCTATCAGGTAGGTGGTACCGGTCAAAATTTACTCTAAATTAAAATGAGAAACAGAACACACACACAAACACACACACACAAACACACACACACACGCACACACACACACACACACACACACACACACACACACACACACACACACGTAATCATTCTACGGAACACAGTCTCCATCATGAGAATTCTCAGTGATGGCGGAGGCTTGAGGAATATTGCCCTGATCGAAATTCGTCTTCTGCCTGTAATGCAAGTTAGAGAAAGACAGGTGGTTGTAATCCTTTGACTAGTTATCTCGACCTGAATATCTCTGCTCTCGGAAGCTGATGCTATGCTTGCAATGGAGTTAGCTGTTATTCTGTTGATATGCATCTAGACAGGCATTTATGAGTTTTACTCGATGTCGTAGACCACAGACGATTCCTTTCTTCACGCTGTATGTGTGATGGTAATCAAAGTCCAACAATAGTCTGGTGAATAAGGACTTGCGATATATGAATGTCAGGAATCCATACTATGGACATATTAACACCTCCACAAAAGCCAGTTTATTGTACGGTTCATTTTCTACCGTGAATTGTATGGATGGTCATATTGACTCTTCTTGACTCAGCAGTTCTTACACTTTTTTGTGAGGCCTGAGTATGGAAGTGAAATTAGCGTATCCCAGCCACATGGCTAGCTTAAATGATACTGTTCCTAAAACCATTTCCTCGAAGTGTTCCACTTAGATATTTACCACCTTAAGGGATAATCGTGAACCCAAACTCATATCTAAACTGTCTTTTAGTTGATATGGTCCATACTCTAATTTGTAGCGTGGAACTTGTACACAGAATGACTAATTCTCTGTCAGGTTATATATTGAGATCTATAAGACACTACAGATAAAAGGATTCGATTTCAGTTTATCTACAGCAACCGAAAGAATCTCATCTGTGGGAACGAATGGACGCATCTTTAATTATGTTCACTAATTGATCAGAATTCTTTACATACAACTAACACTTACTCGTTAATGGATTATCGTCCAGAAATATGCCCAGCAGATGAAATGTTGCATGAGGGAATTTAATTTATGCTATTAAATGTGACGGATGTAAGAGGGTCATCGAAAACAAAGAACATTAATTCTGAGAAGAGTGATTGTACATCTTCAACAGATACGAAATACCAGTACCCGACATATATATGTTAGAGAATATTGCCAATTATTATGTTTTCTCATTGAATAAATTGATTCTCTAAATTCTCAATTGTATCGATGTGCTGACAATATTGTTCTTTAAAGGCGGAAGACTAAAAAAAAAAAAAAAGAGTATTTGATAATGCAATCTGCCTCTAAATACAAATACAACATCAATCGACGCTAACATAATTCCTCTTTTTCAATAAGCAAAATATATAATTTACTTTGCTTGCTTGAGTGAAAAAACAATTCTGCTGTATTTGATGCCAGTACGTTTGATAGAACTGGGACATGCTACATCATAGTGCTATGCATCTTAAAGATTCTAAATAATAAATGGAAAACATTAGATACAGAATTATATAGAGACGATGGATTAATCCTCCCATACACACTGTAACAGAAGAAATGATCTAAATTCAAGAAGATATAACCGCTAACAGAAAATATCCACAAATGAAATCATTGTCAACTTTGATTTAGAAGCACAATATCCATGAATGAAACCATTGTATCATTGTTAATTTTGTTAGATGTAACATTAAATTTGCTGACGAGTAGCTTACAACAATCGAATGAAAAACTCATGTTCCGAAATAAGAGATTACCGCTCGAATAGTTTTCAAAAGTTTAATAACAGAAGGGAAACAATATCTGTTCTAGTGGCAAAGAAATATCACACAAACTTATAGCAATCACACGCAAAGAATAACAGTTTCAATGGTAGTATTCAATTAACTGATGTCCTAAATTTTTCCAACAAGAAAAGGGGCCATAATATCACTTATTTTAACAAACACCTCTCTCTTATTGTCAAAATCACTATAGCAGAAAAAAACTGTGAAAAAGAACAGGAAATATATTTTAATAAAGTAAAATAAGATATCGTTACAAAGCATTAGAAAGAATTCTATTGGAATCTCATTTCATCTTTTCGCAACTAAGAAAAGATAAATGCGGCAGCTGTATTAAGCTATATAAGGAAATGAAAAAAACAAACAAACAAAAAAACAACAACAAAAAAACAAACAAAAAAACAAAAACAATTTTAACACATTTCTAACTGAAATAAAACAACCCGTAAAGCAAATAGTTACAACATTAACAATGTGTGTGTCACAAGGAATTTCATTATCGTTTAGATATACATAACACCGCATATGGATAGCTTAAATGAGCTGTCTGAAATGTTCAAAACAACTAGGCATGTTAGCGAATTTCTCTTTGGTGTTTTAATGGAACAATGAAATCCGATTTAATGTATAATACTGTTGTTGACGTCTCCAATAACCTTTGTGCAGTTCGGACTTTCACATTTAAATGTTTGTATTTCTCATCTTAATACTGTATACCCCAATAAAAATCAACATTCCACACCATATATAATAATGATTAATGCACTTCAACTCTAAGGTTTCTTTGTATGTGCGTGCGTGCGTAAATGTGCATGTGTAAATGTATTGGTGCGCTTCTCTTCTACCCGACACTTCCTCTATTGACATATTAGAGGGAGCATAGCCATACACATATTCTTCTCCACTCTGCGCCCGAAATTTTCGGGGAAGGGGCCAGTCGTATGGGTGTGTGTATATATGTATGTAATATATGTAAATATGTGTGCGTGCGTAGAATTTTCTCTGAATAAACACATTCTTTCGATACTGGACCGCCTTTTGTTCTGGTAGCGGCTATATTCTTGTGACGCGAGGATTTTTGATGCCAGTACTTAAGTGCACCGTAGAATTCGTTTTCTTCTTACTGGATCAATACTCCGCCAGAGTTTTTCTTATTGGAATTATATCTCCTAATATCATTTGTATTAAATCATTGATTTGGTGTAACGATTAGACAGCTCTCCGATTTCCTACTTCGATCTCCTTTGTAAAATCAATAGGCAGATTCAGTTCTTGGAAGTTCTACTTACGTTGTTTTTCCAAATTGCTTATAAAGTGTCACACTTTCTATTATCTCCATTAATTCCAAATCGTAAGGAGATTCATTTCATGAGCTATTCTTTTATTCTTATACCTTATTCTTTTCAATTAACGATTCCTTCATTAAATATATCAAACGCGGTAGCACACTGGTTAACCGAATAAAAACGATTGCAATCGTTAAGATTCGCTTTGACAGTGGCCACATTGTTTTTTAATGCATTAACCTCCTAAGTTTCATTTTCTTCTCTTGGTGTATATCCATTTTGGGATTCTGAAGATATTTATAAGACTCACCTAAGTGATTAATGAAAGTTTTATTCCCTTAGTGATTCTACAGTTTACGAAGTACATATTAAATTATATTTTCAGTTTCATATTTTTCCGAACGCATGCGCATAGCTTTATGGTAAATATTGAAAGTGTTTACAGAGCACATCAACCGTTTTCACGTGACTAAAGGTGACCGATGCAAAACGAATAATATGAAGTGTGTTTGTGTTGTGTACACATACACACGCACACATATGTACATACATCTAATATATATATATATATATATATATATATA
>NC_068991.1:78518851-78520084 GCF_001194135.2 Octopus bimaculoides
TATATATATATATATATATATATTATATAAATTTAAATTGAAAGGGTAAAAATTGATATTAATTAAATTAATATCAATTTAAACCAGTGGCCTATCATATTGAAAAAAAATCTGAAGATTCTGAAAATTATATCACATACAGATGCGGAATGACCACTAGGTGGATTCTTAGTATACTAAAGGTAGACCCCATATGGTCTGACAACTAAGAAAAATTATTGTCAAGAAATTTCGGCAAACGCCAGAACGTAAAGCGAGCAAGACAAATGAAAAGATACAAAATATAGTGATTAGTCACACACCTAGATTTCATTGTTACCATTTACATTACGTAAATGTCTGTAAATCCTCAGTGTGACCGTCATGGACCATATGGGGTTTACCTTTAGCATATTAGGAATCCACCTAGTGGTCATTGCTCTTATATACATGTGTGAAAGAGTGTATGTGGTACATGTATTTTATGGCGCGTAATTGTAAAATCATTAAACATGTCCGTGTGTTTTCCGTACGACCGCTTTAATGTTCTCGTCTTTTATTAATATAATTTAAGGATTCAAAGCAATTTATACACTTCTTGCTTTTATCAATGAAATTTCTGTATATTCTCGGTTTACGAAGTACAGCTTAATTTGCTATGTATGAACGTATGTATGTGTTTGTATGTATGTGTGTGTGTGTGTATGTACACGCATACAAGCGTATATATGTATATACATAGATAGTTGGATAGAGATATATGTATGCGTATGCGTGTGTTTTATATACGTATGTGTATTTATACATATGTCTCTCTTGATGGGTAATATCCGTCAATTGTAAATAATGTATTATTATTATTATTATTATTCAGCAGTTTTATTTTTATAACGTGCTTTCACTTCACTACCGAGCGCAGCTCTGTGTGCCTTGGGTATGTGCTGTGGTTTGCTGTGATGCTCTTGTGGTTACTGTATTGAAAGTGTTTTACATAGGATGTGTGCAGTGCCCAGTAGTGCAATTTTCTGTATGTTATATATATTTGTAAGTCCTGGTGTTTTTGTTATGTATTTGTCTGAATATTTTTTTATTATACTTAAGGCACCTATTATGATTCCACATTCGAGTTACCTCTATTTCCAGGTCTTTGTATTTTGAAAGTTTTTCCATTTCTTTTAGTGAAACGTTGTCATCTGCTGGTATTGATACATCAATTAGAAAGCATTTTTTTTCTTCATGATCTTTGACAACTAT
>NC_068991.1:78520707-78523846 GCF_001194135.2 Octopus bimaculoides
AGTATGATTTCTTGTTTGTATTTGTCAGCTTCCTTAAATACTGAAAACAGTTTTTTGTTTTGCTCGTGTTTTGTTGCTATTTGTATTAGGTTTTTTGTTATTATTATTATTATTATTATTATTATTATTATTATTATTATTATTATTATTATTATTATTATTACTATCATTATTATTCAGTAGTCTTATTGTTATCACATGCCCTCACTGCACTACCGAGCGCAGCTCTGTGTGCCTTGGGTATGTGCTGTGGTTTGTTGTGATGCTCTTATGGTTACTGTATTGAAAGTGTCTTACGTAGGATGTGTGTGGTGCCTAGTAGTGCTATTTTCTGTATCTTATATATATTTGTTAGTCCTGGTGTTTTTGCTATGTATTTGTCTGAATATCTTTTCATCATGCCTAATGTACCTACTTTGATAGGAACTGTATATGTTTTCAGACTCCACATTCGAGTAACCTCTATTTCCTGGTCTTTGTATTTTGAAAGTTTCTGCGTTTCTGTTAGAGAAACATTGTCATCTGTTGGTATTGATACATCGATTAAAAAGCATTTTATTATTATTATTATTATTATTATTATTATTATTATTATTATTATTATTATTATTGATTGTTACCGTGAGCCGAACTATCTTCACGTTGCATGGAGGATTTTTAATACTTTTTTATCAAGTGCTACTGAAGGAAAAAATATTTTTGTTTCGATAATTTTTTAACAGGTCATAACCAGGCAGACAAAAAGTCTGTCATGTTTTAGACGTTTTATTTTTTCTTTTGTTATTTTTTTATATTCGACTCGAAATGATTTCTCGTCAGTTAAAAAAAAAAACACAACTACAAAAAATCAAACAAAGAAATAAGAAAACAACTTTCGCTGCAGTATTCACACATTGCGCACGAAAAAATAATGTTTATTCTAACAGTTAAAAACGTTAATTCAAACAATTTGATCGATGCTATAATAACAATTACAGCAGTTACGACAACAAGAACGGTAACAACGATCACCACAACTACATCAGCACTACAACAACATCAACAATATAACCACACCCACATGAAACGAATAAAACAAACAGATTTGAACGAGTAAAGATGTTAGTTTGAGCGACGCAGAATGTAATGTCAGTAATTCTTTCACGAGCGTTGTTAGCCGTAGTCATGCATTGGACATAAAAGATGAAGCGGAGACAAAAAAGGGCCACCTCACCTGAACTCTCTAAGAGTTAACACAGAGAATAACACGTATCTCTGCATCTCTTTAAAAAAAGGGGTTTTCTTATGTATTTACACCATAATTGGAGGTATCACGGGTCAGTGCGGGGAAAGATATCGCCTTCATTGGGTTTTCTAGAGATTATGAAGCCGTATGCCTTGTTTTAAAAACTGAGATGAGTCTGAGTGAAAACCAGGTCGAACTGGTGCGTCGTATACATGTAACATAACATGAGGGTTACATGAAGGACATTGGTAATAAGAGTGACCAATGGTTTATCGTCACCATTGTGGCACAGTATGGGCAGAGGGTAAGCTGCAAAGTGTCTTGAAATGAAACCTGACCGGATGGAGTCTGCATGGACATGAAAAGTTCTAATGATATGTGGTCGGGTGGTGCCTCCGTGATATGGAAGCTGTAATGACCATCGTGGGCCACTAAGCTATTCTGGAGCTGTGATCTGTTGTGGAGTCGAAAATAAATTAGTTGAACTGATGACGTTGCAGAGAAAGTGCATCTGCTAGAGGTATGAGATTAAGGGCCATATCAGCTCTTTCTACTGAGAAGAAATTGCGAATCAGAAAAGGAGAGAACAATAAGGAACACTAGGAAAACAACAGGCCAAAGAAGCTGGTATTTTCAAAGCGCCACCGATTGAGGCTTAGGAAATAGCAGAAAAGAGCGCCCCCACCATTGGTCTCGGCAGCCGAAGATCAGCAACCTTCATTCCCCAGCCATAATCAGTAGTTATAATCCATAATTTTACGATGGTTACGAAGAGATGGACAATGAAGAGAAGTGGCAGATTATAGAAGGAAGGAATAAAAGAATAAAACAGAATCCTATAAAAGAAAAGTGCATCGTACGAGAAGGTGAGTAGAATGGAGGAGAGAGATTTGAGGGTTGCTATTGCTTGAAAGACAAGTGGTGTCCCCAAGGGGTTTATGGGAGGGACAAAGTTAATATCAAGAACTAAGACGGCGTTCTAATTGAAGAGACGGATATAGAACCGAATGAGTTTGATAACCACTCAGACGGTTGAAAGAGAGAGAGGGGTGAGAGAGATGGGAAGAGGGTGAGACAGAGAGAGAGAAAATGAGAGGGTGAGATGGAGAGATGGAGAGAGCATGGGGTGAGAGAAATGGGGGGGGGGAGAGAGAAAGTAAAACTGTATGAGCGAGATCGATAGTAAAACAAATTAAATCAGGATGTTGAGTAAAATTATGAATCCTATCCTGAATATGAAAGCAAACAGTGCAGAGAGCTTCTTAGAATGCGAAGAGATAATTACTTTCTTTTAAATTCCTTATATTTCGGGTGTATCTCTGCATTATTTCTTCAATTCTATCCTTATGTCGCAATACTTCATGCAAACTAAACACTCTTCCATTCTTGAAGATATCCAGTTCTGTTCTTTATTTGTTTTGTAGAAAGTAAAAGAAAGGGATGAGGTTACGAAGTACAGTCGTACTTTCTAGAATCGCAATCAATACAGGACAGAGAGGAAAAAGCAAAAACATTTATGTAAAAGCTTCATGTAAGAACCCCAAGGATTCTTAATAATAATTTTTCATTATTATTATGTCCAATTATTTTGGCAGAATGATGCGGAAAATGTGAAAAAAAAAACAAACAATTAATTGTAAAAGAATTTTTAGTTGTAAAGTAAAAAGGAAAACATATATAATGAGTTCGTAGAATATTTTAAGTTATTTCTTGAACGAAGTGCGAAGAAGATAAAAATATAAACATGCAATAAAAAATATTGATGGGAAAAAGTTAATTAGGGCTTTCTTTATATATCAATATTACACATGCGCACTATAGTCTCTCTCTCTGCTTCTCTCTCTCTCTGCTTCTCTCTCTCTCTGCTTCTCTCTCTCTCTGCTTCTCTCTCTCTCTGCTTCTCTCTCTCTCTGC
>NC_068991.1:78525181-78530534 GCF_001194135.2 Octopus bimaculoides
CACACATATATATATGTTTGTATGTGCTCGTATATACGTATGTATTCATGTATGTGTATACATATGCCTCTATCTGTCGTTGCATTATCTATTTATCTATCTGTCTGTCGGTCTGCCGGTCTGTCTATGTTTGTCTACCTGTCTGACTTCTGTCTGTCTGTCTACCTGTCTATATGCACATTAAATCCAGAGAAAAAAGAACCCTTACATCATACATCGGAGAGCGCAACATACACATATAAGCATATACATATATACAAAGAGAGAGAGAGAGATAGATAGATAGAGAGAGAGAGAGAGAGAGAGAGAGAGAGAAAGAGAGAGAGAGAGAGAGAGAGAGTAAGAGTGGGAGTGGAGATGAATTTTATTGATGTCTCGGGACAAAGCTCTGGGGAGAGGGAAAGTAACGGATTAACCGATAACCACGTAGTAAGATGCTAACCTGTGGTCATGAATCGCAGCGATATCGCTTATTCTTCTGGGGATTGATGACGTAAGCAGAAATTGTCGATTACAACCGGGAATTGGAACTGTGCTGATGGCTGAACATAACAACGCCATCAAGTACGGCGTTACGATTGTGTTTGTTCAGCGTTGCTCACCAACGCACTCAGGCCCTAGATTATGCACATGCCATGCAAGCACTCTGGATTTTCTTTTGGAGTAGGCCTATGCTTGTTGCTTGTCTCTTCTTTTGATATCTCTATTGTATTTTTCTCCCTCGGGCCGTTCACGATCCTCTACCTATACCTAATCCTTTCCCGGCGGAACAACACTGTTTATATTCCTTCTCCGGCTTTTAGTTGTTCGAGACGATCATGAAACGTAACGATCTCATCGGTTAGAGATAGTTGGATGTGCGAACGCCATCGCTCAGCCCTTTAGGTGAGCCGACAGCATAAATACCAAATACATGCGACCGATTGGTTAAGAATGTCGCTTCACAGATGCGTGGTTTCAAGTTCAATCCCATTGTGGGTAACGCCGAGCTTGTATCTTATACTATAGCACTCATTCACCTGGCCAATGTCTTGCGAGTGGACATAGGAGACGAATACCACGATGAAGCCCGTCGTGTATACATATACATACATGCACACACACACACACACATATGTATACTTACATGCTTGTTTTCAGTCGCGCATGCATATTCTTTTATTTGTTTCAGTCAGGTGACTGCGGTCATACTGGAGCACCACCTTAAGGGGTTTATTCGAACAAATCGACCGCAAGATTTATTCTTTGTAAACCTAGTAGTCATTCTATCGATACGTTTTGTCGAACCGCTAACTTACGGAGAAGTAAACACATCAACATCGGTTGTCAAGCGATGTTGGGGGAGAAGCAAACACACACGCACACACGATCGGCTTCTTTCAGTCTCTGTCTACCAAATCCACTCACAAGGCTTTGGTTAACCCGAGGTTATAGAAGGTGCAGTGGGACTGAACCCTGAACCCTGTGGTTGGGAAGCAAGCTTCCTACCACACAATGTCACCCGTGCCTTATATTCAACATATTGTATGTATGTATGTACGTATGTATGTACGTACGTACGTATGTATGCATGTATGTACGTGTGTATATATGTACGTGTGTATGTACGTGTGTATGTACGTATGTGTGTATGTACGTACGTACGTATGTATGTATGTATGTATGTATGTATTTATGTATGTATGTAGATAGGTATATATGTATGTATGTACGTGTGTATGTACGTATGTGTGTATGTACGTACGTATGTATGTATGTATTTATACGCATGTATTTATATGTATGTATGTATTTATACGTATATACGTATGAGAGTGTATGTCTTTGTGTTGTTTATCTCCGTACGGTATTAAGTCCTACAAATGAATTTCTGCGAGAGGTTTTCGAGGCGTCTACCAAAGTCCTTACTTGTATAGTTCTCATGGTAGAAAAGTAGACTCTCACCAATGTGGGAGTAAAATGTGTAAGCAGCTGACCCGAATGCCGTCTGGTTGTCCGTTTGATTTGGTGCGGAGATCCCCTTACTCGCTGAGAATCTTGCACACAAACACACACGCACACACAATCAAATGCAAACACACACACAAACATCACAGGTAATAAACTAAGGACAAAACTGAATTACGTACTGAAGTCTATATCTAATCTACAACTAAAACACATTTGCTAGCGCTGCCTCAGCGAGGCCGCATTGAAATTAGTAGAATAAAAAATCAAAATAATATAGGAAATGTTAAAAGAAACAAATCATTATTATTCCTCTTGAAATAATCGTTATTTTTGTTATTGATGTTACTTTAGCGACTGAAGAACATCGAATATTGTGTTTCCTTTCGCCAACCTGTTGCCTTCAGTCTTTTCTCTCCCTGGGATTCGTTTGGATTTTTTCCCTATTAAACCAAGCTGTTCATCGTAGAAAGTGCATAAATAATTCGATTTTGTATCGTATATAGCTATCTAGTAATCAAGCGTTCTACTAATTATGCCTAGAGCTTTAATAAACTTCATTACTTTCCACGTTCATCGTCTATATTTTGGTATTTTGAGCGATCTTAATTTCCTTCTCTTTGATGACAACTATTGTATCACATGAGCTGTGTATTACGACTAGTATGTGTTTGTAGCTTAGTTATTTATTCATAACATTCCATACATGGTTCATTATTTCACTATCCATCTATTCTTTGCCGCTCGATAAACTAAGAGAGGAAAAACTAAGCCAACCCATCATACGATAGTTGCTTTCCATCAATGAATAGAATAAAACAGACAAAAGGAAGTAATTGGTGTCTCTTCTGTTTCTCATTCCTTGCAACGTAAATAAAGTCTATTCACAGCCTGGAAACATAACGTTTAATATCCTCTATGAATTGTTCTTTTTTCTCCCTTTCAGTTTATTCCCACTTAATTTACCTACCGTATTATTTCGCCTGGTTGCATAAGACTTCTGCAATGCATACATGTCGATACAGCTTATGTATTAATACCTATCACTACGCTTTTAATATTTAACTCTAAAATTCAAAACTATCTCTCATTGCCATTCGGTATTGGGCTGTCACGACATCAGCTTCTCTGATTAATAATATCGAAGTGTTCACATTACAGTCAGTTTTATGTCCATTAACGTCTGAGTCACGTTTTATTTTCCTAATCGAAAATTGTTGTTGCGTTGTAATAGTTGTTGCTGGTGCCGTGTTGCTTTCTTCGTTTTCTTCTTCTCATTGTTATGGTTCCTCATCAGACGCCCCCGTGGCAAGAGAAGCTGGGCTTGAGGGAGAGTATGGAATGACACGGCCACTTCGAAAGATAAGCGAAATGAAAACAGAATCTTCATGGAATTAGTTGGCAAGAGGCGATGTTTAGAGAGAATGAGACAGAGAGTTTGTTGGTGGCTGATCAGGATGAAGCATTAAACACAAACTCGATAAGGAATAAGCATAACCCAGATGAAACAAATACGCGTAGGTTATATGGGAAGAAAGTGGAACGTGTGACACACATTGTAGGCTCCTGGGACACGGTTGCACGGAGAGAATATAAAAGGTGTCACGATGAAGTCTGTTTGCACCTCCACTGGTTCTTATGGGAGAAATATGAGTTTTCAATCTCTGAGAAATGGTATCTGCGCAAACCAAAGAAAGCCTTAGAAAATCAGACTGAAATTTTTATGGGACTTTATAATCCAGACAGATAGAGTTCTTGAACATATAAGGTTAGACATAACTTTGGCGGAGAAAAGTATTGTAAAGGGGTGTTTCTTGATCGATGTAGCTTTCCCAGAAGATTGTTATATGAATGGTAAAGAAAAAGAGAAGACCGTACAATATACAGATTAAAGAATAGATGTTGAGAAAATGAGCACATAATTCGATGTTTCCTCAGTTGTGACTGTGAGCTTTCTTTTGGGGTCTACGCGGGGTTGTGAGTGCATTGGTAGATTTGGTTGGGGTAGTGGTGGTTGTAGAGACGGTAGTGCTGGTGTTGTTTTTGCTGTAGCTGTGTTTGATGTGTTGGGGGCTTCTGCGTTTTCGGGTGTTGGTGTAGGTTCTGTTGTTTTCTGTTTCTTTTGCCTTTTTCATTTTTTACCTTGTGGGGTTCTTCCTCGTCTTCACTACTAGATAAGTAGTGGCTAGTGTCTCTTTGGTCTGTCTCGGGTAGTGTGGGTGTGTCTGTGATAGTTTGAGCGTGGTTGTGTGAGTGTATGCTTGAGAGAGGGGAGATGGTTTCACATATGCCCTGGGCGCTTTTCCCCATTGTATAGGATTCACGTGTCTCTGTTGTTGTTGTTGTTGGGAGATGCTGCAGTTCTATCAAAAGGTCTGTGTTGTAGGGTGTGCAATGTAGGCTGCAGATGTGGTCGCGTACCTCCCAACTTTATGGGACAGAAGGCTCTCAGGTGGCTTGTGGCCCCACAGATATCGCATCTGGGCTTCCTACCTTCCACGACGATACGCAGTTCCAGCCCATTGAGCAGATGAATCAGGTCCGGGATCTTTTCAATGTTTCTTGTTTCACATGGATTAATTTTTCCAAGTCGATCCCACACCAGTTTTCTCTGCTGCTCCTTTTAACCGCCAAAGTGATTCTGTAATGGATGTTTATATCTGTATAAATAGGTGTTTCTCCTCGTAGTCTTTCACACTTACTCTCACCGTCAACACGTCTCTCTCTCCCTTCCTTCCCTCTCCCTCTCTCTGTATATATATATATATATATATATATATATATATATATATATATATATGCATACTTGTGTGTGTGTGTAGACTTATAGATGTCGTTTAAGGAAAACAGACACTCGTATTTTTGCCAGTAGAGTGGTTATATTAATATATTAGTATTTACACAAAACAGTATTATAGATCCATTTCAGCCGATTTCACCAATCAATTTCGAACATGAATTAGGGAAGAATCCAAACTTAGTGATCAACCGAAAAGAATGAAAAGTACGGAAAACCTATTAGTAAAATCGGCTGAAATGGATCTCTCATACTCTGTGTGTTTGTGATAGTAAAGTGTAGGCTCATGGATATTTATAAATGTGAAGACACAAACGATCTTTTATGTGTAATAATATGTTGTAGATATCTGCGTATGTGTGTGGCTGGGTGTTGATGGTGCTGGTCATATATCTCTTGGATAACTTTGGTTATACATTAGCAGGAATAACAGAATGTTCAGAATTCGAAGGTATATATTTACGTTCGTTTAAAATTGTTTCATTGCAAGCACAAACTTCTAAGTCTGGCGTTGACTACCCGTTCACTTATTTCAATAACCACTACACACACGCACATACACAAACACACAGGTAGATATAGATGCATATATATATATATATATATATA
>NC_068991.1:78531167-78532351 GCF_001194135.2 Octopus bimaculoides
TATATATATATATATATATATATTATGTACAAAGATGTACGCTTATATACAAAGATGGAACTGCTTAAACATTTGGAGAAGAAACTGATATATATGCATGAATCTATCTATCTATCTATCGATCTATGAATATACACGCAAGCAGTCTGACGAGGTCAACATCTTGTGATTTGATACACACACACACACACACACACACACACACACACACACACACATTACCCCCTCTCTCTTTTTATATATATATATAATCACATATATACGCAGACATACTCATGTAGGTTCCTTTGCGTCTAATTACCACGTAAACCCCTTCCAGTAGTTTCAAGTTTTCAAACTTAATATTTTCCCAAGTGGAAATCTCAAGATATACCTTACTCTCACACAAACACATATGCGTTCTTAACGTCTGTACCTGCATATCACTTCTTCAGAGATTAATGTTATACTTGGAAAAGAAGAATGACCAAATTCTTTGTTGTTCTATAAACCATCGCTCTAAGACATTTCTGCGACATGAGCTGAATGCAAATTCTTGTAATGAAATTATTTTACATATCCTTTACTCTGTTCGGTAAATTCCAGTGACGAGAAAGGATAATGACATGATATTGTCAAAGTATACTTGGAGAATATATAAAGTTGGACACATCTGTGTGCACAATGTATGTATGTGTGTGTGTGTGTGTGTGCACGTATGCATATATTTGTTTTATATACACACTCATGTATGTTTTATTATTGATGTGTTCAGTGCTAGTATATAAGAGATTAGTGTGTGTCCTCGATGAATAGAAGGGTTGTATAATCCCAGGACGTCTGTCTGCCTATATGTATGTGTCTACATATGTATGTATGCATGCGTCCATCCATCTCTCTCTCTCTCTCTCTCTCTCTCTCTCTGTCTATATAAATATAGGGTGTTCAAAACGTCTATCCGCAGTAATTATTTTATTGTAAAATAAATATTTATAAGATGGTATAAGACTACAAAAGAATATATTAGACTTTACAAGATTTTAAAAAACTTCATCAGAAGTGTTGAAAGTGTCATCCTTCATTTTCAACTTTTGTTACTGCCGTGTGAGCACTTCCTAGGCTGATTTCCGCAGGATGAAAAAAATTCACTGCGGAGAGACTGTGTGTGTATGTGTATATATATATATATATATATATATATATAT
>NC_068991.1:78533108-78534120 GCF_001194135.2 Octopus bimaculoides
AGGGGATGGTGACGAACCCTGCTGCACTCTTTCACCACAATTTTCTCTCACTCTTACTTTCTGTTTCTGTTGTGCCTGTAATTCAAAGGGTCAGCCTTGTCACACTGTGTCACGCTGAATCTCCCTGAGAACTACGTTAAGGGTACACGTGTCTGTGGAGTGCTCAGCCACTTGCACGTTAATTTCACGAGCAGGCTGTTCCGTTGATCGGATCAACTGGAACCCTCGACGTCGTAAGCGACGGAGTGCCAACAACAACAACATATATATATATATATATATATATATATATATATATATACGCATACACAGGTCCAAGCATTTTCAAACACATACACGCAAACACACGATAAACTCACACACATATACACACGTCCACACTCACACACACACACACACACGAGACGCACATCACTCTCCAAAACGCACACACTACGTTACTTATACACATGCAGACACACGCGTTTGAGCACCCTAGTTCAGTCGGGTCACCGTTATTATCTCTCTTTCACTCAGCCTCTTTCTTCCGGTCATTTAATCATGTCGAACCCCTAACACCTACGCATTTTTCTCTCTCCATCTTTTTCCTCTCAATTCTTTCTGTCAAAGAGCGTAGGTTCAAAACGTCAAAGACTTTTCCATTCTTCCCGCGTATCAAACTAAAATACACCTGCTTGTTGCTCCCTCACCTGTCTTCGTCTATTGTTTTCTGTAAATTTGAACTATATCTATCTATCTATCTATCTATCTATCTATCTATCTATCTAGGAATTCCGGTGGGGGTGGGGAAGGAAGAAGGAAAAAAGAAAAAAGGAAAAAGCCGTTGGGAAATCGATTGTAGCAGTGACTTGATCAATCCTTAGGGATATCTGAAGAAGGAACTTTTATATTCCGAAATATTATATCAGACTATGGGATGATTAACTTAACATTAGTTATTAGAGTGCATTGCTGTGCCATTCAAAACACATTATTGCTATTTGTTATTATTGTTTATATATATATATATATA
>NC_068991.1:78534248-78542573 GCF_001194135.2 Octopus bimaculoides
TATATATACATACATACATACACGATACCTCCATACCGCATCCGCTAATCTACAACAACAAAAATCAATATATAAAGCTAATGCAGAAAATCGAAGAGAACAGCACTCTACTAGTCAGCAGTGAGCGCCGTAGGAAATACTCTCTTCCTGATGACCCACAGGACTTTTAAACAGTTAGACTAACATACCCCAAAGATCTGCCTGTAGAACACTCAACACACCAAAGATGGCTATACATGTGTGTGCTTCTCGAAGATTTGAAGACGATACTTTTATAGCCGGTTTTGGAGACTGTTTGTATACCACTACTTTTGTAATGGTTTTCATCTTATTTATATGTTTCCTATTTGGAAATAGATAATAAATATATTTTACTTTTGAAATTGGAATCTATATTGATAAACACGTTACTTATAACTTATAAGTGTTACCATTATACATAAATCCTGACTCCAGCTACATACACGCTATAGCGAGAAATATATACTCTGAAATGCCAATGGACATTTTATGCGTCCATGAATGTTGAAGATAAATTAATTCGTGTTCTTTTAACCGCTATAGAAAAAAAAAAACAAAAAAACACAGTTTCATAATTGCAGAAATAAATTTCATTAACAAGTTGAAAAATGTGAAGAAAGAGAAAATAATTACTACATTAGTTTATTTATGTACTTTTAGCATTTTTAGTACAATTGGAAAGTAAAGCCATTTTGTCATAGAGAGTTACGACTTAAAATTCACACTAGCTGATCCGTCATACTAACTACAAGAGTTCACAACAATTCAAATAAGTCTTGTTGAATTTAAGTGATACACATAGCATAAAAAATAGCCAATATCTCAAGGAGTGAGTGTTGTGGAGTTGAGTAACATCTAACGATCACTGAGTAATTTCCCAAAAATCAGGGTTTTTATAACTGCTCATATCCGAATTCTAAGAACCGTATTTCGTGAAAGATTTCTTTGATGAAAGTTTAGAATTCGTATATGGGCAGTAATTTTAACCAATGGGATACCAACAATTATGCTTGTTCGGGCAGACGACCATTACGTCATACTGCCGCCTTTTATGACTTGCTATATCACTAATATGAACATGAAGAGCAACCTTTCTTGGACTCGTGACCTTTATATCATATCACCTTTCGAATTCTATGCGTTTGTAAGAGCAAGAAATTGCTACAAAATAACTAATCAACAAAAGAGACAGTGAAACACTTGAGGCCTCAAGATACAACCGAGAATGTAGATTATATCAAATTTCTATGGAAACATAATGTATGGATCTATAGCTGCCCCGAAATATTATCAAGTTTCTACTTTCCAGTGCGACATGACATTGTCGCTAAAACAATATGCAATGCAGTCTGAAATAAAAGACTGTCCTGGGATAAATACAAAGAATATCCTCGCTATTGAACGCAAAAATAAACATCAGCACATGGAATATAGAGAGGAACATTCCACCAAAACGTCCAAGTGTTAACGTAACAGGCTGGACGTGGTTGTTTGGGACAGACAAGTAAAAGTGTATATTGTCAGGGAAGGGAGATTTTCTGCTGTTGTGAATATCTTTTCGAAAATCAAAGAGAAGAAAGGATAACTACTGACAATTGCCTCGAAACCAGCTTTTATACCAAGATTATAAATTCACATTTATTTCAATAATAATTGCTAATCTTGGTTTTATTAATAGGTGCCTAAATGACAATCTGGTGTTTCCAGAAAAAGAAATTTATCAGGTAATGCGCACATTACAAATACAATTTGTAAATGGAACAGTAAAAACTAGAGTGAAAAAAAATGGAGTAGATATTGATAAAACTTGGAAAGAAACAAGTAGTGAATGTGGATTGTAAAAGTAAAAATAAAAAGACAACAAAAAAAAAAAACAGTCAAAACTAAACTAACAAGAGTCTTTATAAAAAAATGAAAGAAAAAAACTACATTAGCAGAAAGCGTGAAAAAAATGAGGTACTGTTTATTAGAACGGTTTTCTTTTCATCCTCCAAAAATCGTGGTTTTCAAAATGTTAATATAGGTAGCGATTAGTACATCCGAAGGATTAACAATTAAGCTGGAATCAACCCAAAGTAATCAAAATTCAAAAATAAATTCAGATTTTTAGAAAATTGAAAATGCGATGTAAACAAGAGATAAGAGAAACATTCATACAATTAATTATAAAGAAATGTAAATTTCAAGAATTAACAGGAACTTTTGAAGAAGAACTGAGAATTCCAAGTGTCAGGATTCTTGGTGAAAAGAAGAATGTTCAGGATACCTGGATGAATAAAAATGTTTTAAGCAGGCGTGATAAAAGAAGAAATTTGAAACAAGAAAATGGTTTAAGAATGGATACTTCAGGTTGTTGAAGATAAATATGGCTGCGTACTAATAAAGATAAGAAGAATAATTGCTAAATGAACAGAGTTCTAAGAAGAGCAATCACGAAAAGGAGAGGTAGACTGCAATGTGCTAAAGCGATTAGAAAGAGGAAAAATCACTTTAGTATATAGTCAAAGCAAGATATCACCGAAGAAAGAGAAAGACAAACAATTAAGGAAACGAAAATGTAATAAATAACCGATGCAGATAACATAAATACAAGCTGTTAAATGAGAGAGGTGACTGGGTCACTGAGGTTGTTTGTAACATCTTGTAATAATGTTTTAGGTAGAGAAGAATAGCCCAGCAAATTGAAAAAATCAGATGTTATCTCGTTGCCAAAGAAAGGAAACTACCATCAAGTAAAAAAAAAAAAAACAGAGTTTAATTAGCCATCTAACAAAGGATTTGTTATATGTTTTTCTTCATGAACTCACCAATAAAAATATTTAGTGAAACGCAATCTGTTGTGAAGATTTGTGACGTTAATATGCTATTAGGAAAATACTTGATACACCAGTCAGACCTTTGCTGCAATTTTGTTGACTTTGGAAAAGCTTTTGGCCGTGTGCAGCATGCGGAACTATGGCTTGTTACAAGAAAATACAACATCAGCCTATCATAGTCAAGCTTATGAGGTTATTATATGAATATGGTTGGAAATTCCTGCCAGAATTAGTTTCAAACAACATTTGGTATCAGATAAAAGTGTGTTCTTTCAGAAAGCCCATTTTATGTTTCTCTTCCTTGAATACATAATGACGGAAAGCTTATTTCTTATTAAATGATATTCGTTTAATAGGAGGTAATGTTAGATATCTACCATCATATCTCGAAAGATTTGAAATGAAAGTGCTGAAAAACGTTAAAATGACAGCTAGTAAAAACACAAAGAAAATAAAGTCATAGGGAATAGAATTTTGGTAAGTCAGCAACACAAGCAATTCTTATCTTATTCATAAACGATGGAAAATAAAATACACTAATCACGCTGCATATTACCATGACGTCACTCCGTTTGTGAATGGACAACTCGTCACCAACTCAAAGAAGAGGATAGGAAGGTCTGGAATAGGAGGAGTTGAACAGCATCAAGATATGCAGAAAGAGGAATTTGGTGAAAAGTCCGAGGCTCGCTAATGTCCAGGAAAGATTTAAGGACGTGGCTGTGTTTCTTGGCTGTAAATTTTCATGATTGATATTCAAAGTGACAGATTGTCAACGAAAGAGAATGATTAGTACTCAATATGTGGTGTTGGAGTTTTTAATATTTACTTCAAATGAGCATTCAGATACTACTGGTGCCCCACCCCATATATATACATACATACATACACACACACACACACACACGCATACACACACAGAGACAGACAGACAGACAGACAGACAGACAGACACACACACACACACACACACAAACACACACACACACACACACACACACACACACACATATATATATGCGCGCGCGTGAATTTGTGTGTATGAATATATATATGCATTCTATACACCATGTCTGAATTGCAGATGATTACTTTAAGAGACTTTTTAAAGATAATTTTTAATTAAAATTTATTTTGAAATTTGTCTGTAAGCATGTGTATATGAACGTATTTATATGTGTGTATTCAAAAATGTTTGTGTGTGTGTGTTTGTGTGAGTGGAGAGGTATGTGTTTTATAGCAATATGGATTCTATTTTTAAAAAAGTCCATTCTGGAAGCTAAGTACATGAAGAATATCAAAAGTCATTGTCTTTAAAATTACACAAATGAGTCTAAGAAGAAGAAGCACCGCAAAGGGACAGAATAAAGTCAAAAATAATATTGTTGCCACAAGATGCAATCGAAGATGAAATAGTGGATAAAAGACTACAAAAGAAAGAAAAGCAGTCTGAAAGGAAATTGGTAGAATAAGAGTCTGAAAGAATGAACAAAAATTATTGAGGAGGGTGAATTCAAATCGTAGGAACATCTTTCGTACTTGTAGATTCTTTAAAACACCGGAAGGCTAGAAATATATTTTCTGAAAATTCTGGTTACTGAAGTGGTATTTATGTCAAACAATTTCCACATCTCAAATAATCTCATTGACTATGGTACCATATTTTGAGAAGTCTGAAAATAGTTAAATGAATTTAGGAATGAAGGATTGTTTTGGGAAAAAAGGTGTATTTTTTTCCTTTCTTTTGTATTTTTCGATGTTATCCGATTACTAGCGTATGTGTCTGTATGGATGTGTGTGTAAATGGATACACACACACGCACACACATTTATATATACATGTGTAAACACATACGTTTTGATATATATATATATATATATATATATACATATATTTGTGTGTGTGTGTGTGTGTGTGTGTGTTTGTGTATGTGCATGCATGCGTAAATGTATCTATATCTACCGATTTATATACATACCTGTATGCATTAATAAATGGAACGAAAACGCAACAGAGGGCATTAAAACATTTGGACAGACAGACGATACAAAGGCGGACAAGAGGAACAATTAGGACAAAAAAGACGGGTCATTCGTGGCTTTCTTTCCTCAGTCAAATCCCAGAAGTCATGGCCATTTCGGGCAGTTATACTTGAGATGGTTCAATGTATGTATCTTTATGTAGGGATATATGTAACGGTACGCAGTTCCTGACGAAATTTTAACGCTAATGAAACTAGTCCGGCTGACTCACTCGCTCACATACATATATGTATGTATATATATATACACATACAAACATACATGCCGTACATACATACCTACCTACATACATACATATATATATATACATTTTTTTTCTCTGCGATGGTTTGATAAGCAGTGCCGATATTACAATTCTGCAACTGATAATATTTTATAAGCTTAAAGCATATAAGCGATCACCGTGAATTGACCAAAGAAAATAGTCTAACATTGGAGCATATAAACCTCTCAATAGAAAAAAACCCCAACAAAATAAACATAAAACCAAAGCCACACAAAACAACAGCCATAAAATACACCGAAAAAATGGGAAAATAAGGGAATGGATATAGGGAAAAAATACTGTAAATGGACATGTTGTCATAAAAAAAAAGCGAGAAATGAAAATGACAATTGTCACTTATTTTAAATATTTATCATCCTTAATCTATCGGACCAGGAAGGTTTGCGGGTGCTATCATATCCAATTTTTCACTTGATTAATTATTGAGGAAGTAATCTAAAGGTTTCATTGTGAAATACACTTATTTCTGTCTTTTATTTATGATATTGTACTCTGACGTATAAGTTCGCTTCTCGGTTTCGCTACGGCGTAAGATGGTGCGATTCTCAATATCGACTGCTTAATATCATATTTTGTTTTGTTATATCTAAGCTGCCAGATTAGCTTGCTTAATGGAGTCGAGCTTTCTTTATTCCTATGTGATCTGATGTGGTTATAAAATCGAGATTTGAAAGCTCTTGCTTAGCATCCGATATAACGGTAAACTTTATCTGTAACAACCGAGCATCTGTACGTTAGGACTTCATTTTTCATGAAAGTTTAGATATTCTAATTGACACTCCATTGACGATAGGGTTTATAATACATCCTGGATTATTTGACTTGCAGCTGACATACATAAGATTTTAGTTTGCTTTGTGAAATGGAAGATGCAGTCAAGCACTAAAGTCGAGTGTAACATCGTTTTCTATAAAGGTAGCAAGTCCAAATCTATTGGAAATGCTTAGCGGTATTTCGTACGTCGCTATGTCCTTTGTTCAAATTCCGCGGACGTCAACTTTGACTATCATTCCTTCGGGGTCGATAAAGTAAGTACCAGTGAAACGCTGGAGGGTCGATGTAATCGACTTATCCCCTCCTTCACATTTCAGGCCTTGTACCTATAGTAGAAAGGGTTATTTTTATTGTACTGATATTACTCTACGCTATATGCGCCCATTGCCTAGCAGTGGTATTTCCTGTATGTTATGTACATAAGAATTTTCTGCATAGCCAGAGCGTTCTGAGGTTGTGGTTAAGTATTCATGCTCTTCCAACATCTCAAAAGAGGGGTTGTTTCTGTTTTCTTGTTGTTGTTGTTGTTCAGTTGCCAGCCCATATTGTTTACACCGAGGTCATCGGTTCAATGTACTAAAATATATACCAGTAACATACTGAGTACGATTCAGTCAATTATGTAAGAGATATACGACTCTAAATAGTAAGAAAAACGAAGTCGAAGATACCTAGACGTTAAGTTCACGAAATATCTAGGACGAGAATTGCAAACAGTCATTTTAGGAACATCGAAATGGAATGATTTAGACTGCTTATTGTGCACGCACGCACAACACAGATTCACACTCGCACACACACACACACACGCACGCACCCACACATACATAAGTAAACAGACACAGAGTAGGCACAAACGCACATGCACACATGCGCACATGCGCACTCAAGCACATTCTCTACATGTGCACTTGACGTACATATTAATCAACTGGATTACTTTGTAAAATAATCTCTCCTAAGATAACATTAATTAGAATGAAAAATAGGGATAAAGATAAGGGAGAGTAACGTCAATAAAAGGATGACGTCGACGGCGACGAGGAACATAACTGTTGCTGCTTCTGAAGACGATGGTGATAATGAGTTTGTTAGGGATGGCAAAGAAGATGATAAATGAAAAGGTGAAGTATGGAATCCAGAATCTCTAATTGGAGAACATTACGAGTAGTGGATGAACATTGACGTTAATCTAACCGTACAATGGTTGCAAACCATTAATAACCGACATTACCGTAAAGAATCTTCGGTATGAGTAGACAAAAAAGCCACGTGTGAGAAGTTCTTGTTATGTGTTAAAGGAAGTCACTTGACGTCATCTGAACCATAAATCGTAGATCTTTGAGATTTGCTTGAATTATTGTGAGTGACTGAACTAAGCCATCTTTTGATCGTAAATGCCATGACTGCCTGGATGATTTATGAAAAGGATGCAAAAACGAATAAACGAACAAATAAATATACTGGCATTATATTTTGACTTGCAGGAATATTTCTAGAATTATTTTGTAGGAAACCAATGTTGACGGATGTTGTTTATACTTATTTACTATTTCAACTTGTTTTTTTTTTCTGTTTATCGTATCAAGCCTGCTGTGTCTACTGTTTCGGAACAATTTTCTTATAGACACGGTTGCTTGTATAACAGGGCATAGGTAAAGCACTTATTTAAAAGGTAACTCCCCACCAAAAAAAAAAAAAAAAAAAAAAAAAAAAAAAAAAAAAAAAAAAAGAAAAAAACAAAACAAAAAACAAAGGGGAACTGAAAACGATTAAATTTCAACATTTTCATAGTAGAGTGCATCTGGTTAGTGATTCTCTCATCACTACTTAGGCAAGCAGGGCGAAGTAGATGTTATGCTGAGGAGATTTAATTAGCTCGAATTATGTCCTAAGTTGTTTCCCGTATTTGTCAGATTAATCAAAATAGTTACAAAGTAATATATCTTTTATTAATCGCTGTTTGTTATGAACCGATGAAACACTTCGAAAGATGTATTTGAAATACGAAAAAAAAAATACCTGTCCTCTCTTCAAGTACGTTGAGTACTTCTTTGGTTTGCAGCAGACACCATGACTCTATGACTAATAATACCTACTACTACTACTACTACTACTATCACCATACGTACGTACATGAATACATACATACACACACATAGATACATACACACACACATACATACATGCATACACACACACTCATACATAGTAAACTTTATGTATACTATTTCCTGCGCCCATTTATTGCTTATATAATCTTTACCACGTAAATATATATTATTTATATATTTTTTTATTATATAATTCAATTTGATATTATTAAATTGTATATCCTTGTAATTTCGGATTTTGTAATTCCCTAACATTATAATATATATATAT
>NC_068991.1:78543096-78544408 GCF_001194135.2 Octopus bimaculoides
ATATATATATATATATATATATATATACTGTTGTATTTGGGGATGGTCATGTTGCCAGTTTAGCCAATAAAAACTCACGCACTATGTATTTGGTGTTAATTTGCTTCAGCTTTATTTTTACATTAATCGTATTTCGGCCAGAGTTCTTTCGTCACACTTCTGTGACCTCATAAGTGGTCCTTTGCTTTCTTCTTTACTATTTGTGTCTTTCCTTACTAACGATCAGCTATATTTATATCATTTAGTGTTGATGTGAAATCGAAAAGTTTGTCGACGTTCTCCTCAGCCACAAACAGAGTTACGATCAAGTTATGCAGATGATGCAAAAGTCTCACAGGTAATACAGAACCTTGAATACACTATGCACCTGCAATGTGAGCTGGATGAAATATACAAGTGGGCTGAAAAGAATAGCATGCAGTTTAATGCCGAAAAGTTTCAAGCCTTGTGCTATCAGCATGCAAAACTAATTGTAATACCCATTAAATACACTGGACTTGGAGGGATTGCGAACTCAGAGGCAGAGACAGTGCGAGACCTGGGCATCTACATGAGTAATGATGCATCCTTTCATGTTCAAGTTCCTAAATTGGCAATGAAATGTAGGCGGCTGACCGGATGGATTCTTAGAACTTTTAGAACAAGAGATCAGGAAACCATGATGGTCCTCTGGAGGACACTTGTCCTGAGCCATTTTGACTATTGCTCTCAGCTATGGTCACTAACCAGTGTCAAATTAATCTCAGAACTTGAGGCAATCCAACAAAGCAACACAAAGAAGATAGCCTCTATGCAGCAGATAAGCTATTGGGAAAGACTCAAGAGATTAAGACTCTATTCCTTAGAGCGTAGACGAGAAAGATATGCCATAATATATATCTGGAAGATCCTCGAAGGAATTGTCCCAAACTTTGGCATCGAAAGTTACACAAATAAAAGAACTGGACGCCATTGCATAGTGCCAAGGACTCCAAATTTGTCATCAAGATGTAGGACAAGATACTGCAATAGCCTGGGCTTCAAAGGTCCACAGCTCTTCAATATCCTCCGGAAGGACCTGAGAGACCTGCATGGGGTGGATGTTGGTGTCTTCAAAGTAAAGCTGGACCTCTCACAGTCAAGTGTCACAGATGAACCAACTCCGTGGCAGTAGGTACAGATGAGGGCAGCGGCATAAAACTCCTTGATGCACCAAATGTCAATTCCTAAAAAAGCATTCGTGAAGTAAAATTATGTTGCAACACCAAATGGCGGTGCCCCAGGAGGGTCACAGCTCGTGAGCTGAAACTAGATATAAAAAAGATCATTTATA
>NC_068991.1:78545086-78546684 GCF_001194135.2 Octopus bimaculoides
TATATATATATATATATATCTATATATATTCATATATATGTATATATGAATATATATTTATATATATTCATATATATGTATATATGAATATATATTTATATATATATGTGTGCATACGTATATATATATATATATATATATATATATGTGTGTGTGTGTGTGTGTGTGTGTGTGTGTGTGTGTGTGTGAAACAGAAAATTTCTGTTTGTAAATCTCTGAACGAGAGACATTCAGCAATAATACTCTAGAGTAAAGATTATTTGCCAACATAACGTAGCAGTCTTGGTTTAGGACGAGTGTTACGGTTATTTAGCCCCAGGAAACATCGTCTCCAGTTGGCTGTACGACACAATATCTGTGTCCTTATATATTTTTGAACAAGGGAGTTTGAAAACTATATATTTCGAACAAGAATTTAGCAGTGACACCTCTATCCGAACAGTTATTCTGTGCTGATGAAGTGAAATAACCCCAAAAATCGTGACACACAGATATTGTTTTGTGCTGAGTGGGGATGCTAAACTCCCTTCGAAAATATAAGGACACAGACAATGTGTCGTATAACCAGCTGGAGACAATGTTTCCTGGGGCTAAATAACAGTAACATTCATCCTAAATCAGGACTGTCATGTTATGTTGGCAAATAATCTTTACTACATAGATGTATATATACATATATAGATGTATATATATATTCTTTTATTCTTTTACTCGTTTCAGCCATGCAGCTGCGGTCATGCTGGAGCACCACCGTGGTCGATTCCCTCAGTCTGGGGTGTTTCACATTACCACTCCTGTATGTGCCTTTGTCCTAGCTTTTAGCCCATTTGGTGTAGAAGGGAGTTTGATTTCGCTGCCCTCGTCTGTACCTCATGTCAGGCTGTTGGTTCATCCGTTATTGTGGAGAGGAGGATGTTTAGTTCGTTTTTGAAGACATCTAGTTCTACATTATGCAGATTTCTTAATTTTTGTGGCTGGGCTTTGAGGAGCTGTGGACCTTTGAACCCTAGACTATTGCAGTATCTGGTCCTGAATTTAGATGAAGTAGATGGTACCTTTGGTACAATATAATGGCGGCCAGTTCTGGCATATGTATAACAGTCATTATATTTAGATCTATCTATCTATCTATCTATCTATCTATCTATCTATCTATCTATCTATCTATCTATCTGTCTGTCTGTCTGTCTGTCTGTCTGTCTGTCTGTCTGTCTGTCTGTCTGTCTGTATAAGACCCAACTTTCGAGGCGTAGGAAGGAAGTTAGTTTCAAGCAATCCGTAGTAAATATAGAAACAACTTTAAGGGACAATAATGTTTCTTTGAGCCGGAAGGTTGGGGAATTTTTCGTATCGAAGTACAATAAACTGAAAAAAAGTTCTTTTTATATTTCACGGTAGGCGACCAGGGTTGCCGGGTGTGCGACTGAATCTTCCATATGCTAACATGTACCTCCTTGCAACAATGTAAACTTTCATTTAATATCCTCGGTCTGAAGAGTAGCCTGCAGTCCACATCTCTTTCGAGGTTTACCATTTCCAAGGTTCCGCTCGCTGTGAAACATATATAGCGCGGATCTTATCTACTCCCTTCCTTAACT
>NC_068991.1:78546768-78547963 GCF_001194135.2 Octopus bimaculoides
TATATATATATATATATATACCTATTTATACAGGAGTGACTGTGTGGTAAGTAGCTTGCTTACCAACCACATAGTCCCGGGTTCAGTCACACTGCGTGGCACCTTGGGCAAGTGTCTTCTACTATAGCCTCGAGGCGACCAAAGCCTTGTGAGTGGATTTAGTAGACGGAAACTGACAACATCGCTTGACAACCGATGGTGGTGTGTTTATGACCCCTGTAACTTAGCGGTTCGTCAAAAGATACCGATAGAATAAGTACTAGGCTTACAAAGAATAAGTCCTGGGGTAGATTTGCTCGACTAAAGGCAGTGCTCCAGCATGGCCGCAGTCAAATGACTGAAACAAGTAAAAGAGTAAAAGAGTATATATTCATATCTAACTATCTATCTCTTGACACACACATACACATGTATATGTATGTGTGTATATATAATATTTGATTGAGAGATACTAGTTGTATCGGTGGATTTATACAATGTGCTTTGTGTATTAACCTGTCAGAACATCGTGTTCCCATGACATGAAACTATTATTAGCAGCTCTTATTTATATATTGTGTATATTAAATAATATTTATCTCTCTCTGTGGATGGAGTAGTTTTTTGTTGATACTACCTATAATGAAACAGTAAACTATATGTATATATATGCTTATTTATAAATATATACCTCTATATAATTGCATTTATGCCGAATCATGTACACAAATAAACATATAAATGTACAAGCAGACAATGTATTTAATATATTCAAAAACCTATATATTCATACACATGTATGCTCAGAAAAGAAAAGAAAAGAAAAAAACAACGGCCACAAGCAAAACAAAATGAATTCTCGATCTCTACATTAAAATCGCGTGTATAGCAATCCAGGTCGTGCGTAAAATTCATACACGAATATTTGTAGAATATGTTTAACAGATTTTTTTCAAACTACATTTCCAAAACACTTTATCCCTCCTCCCCTCCATCACAAACCCCGTTCTCCCAACGCCGTATATATAGATATCGTCTCTATTAACATTTTTGTCCAATTCTTTGAGCTGGTTTTTTCCATTAACTCTGACTACTATTTATCTTTCTATTTCCTTCTTTATTTCTCTCTCTCGCTCTGTCTCTCCCCCTCTTCCACAGTCTATTTCTATAACTCTTCTTCTTCTTCTTCTTCTTCTTCTTCTTCTTCTTCTTCTTC
>NC_068991.1:78548063-78548521 GCF_001194135.2 Octopus bimaculoides
ATATATATATATATATATATATATGTGTGTATATATAACGGCTGATACGCATGCACCCTCGCACACACACATATTTACCCATACACGTTCACAGAGACAAATCGCAATAGAAAGCACAATCCCTTAGGTATTCTACAACAAATAATGGATTCTCTGTGAACTGGTTCCTTTATTCTGTTATTGTTGTTCTTTTTCCATTCCTCTCCCACAGACGAAAGGATTGATAGTTCCAAGAATTTAATAAGTTCTTTTATTTTATTAGTTTCATTGTTTGACTGCTTTTGTACTCTGAGTACAATGTTGCCAGGTAGCATGCACTTACCATAATAAACCAGTACTTTTGAGACACGGAATAATAGCAATTTTATATATATATATATATGTATATGTATATATGTATATATGTATATATGTATATGTATATATAAATATACATATACATATTTGTATATATATAT
>NC_068991.1:78548645-78552694 GCF_001194135.2 Octopus bimaculoides
ATATATAAATATATATATATAAATGCATATACATGTTTATATAAATATATATATTTATATACATACATTTTATAGATATTGATATGTATGCATATGTATATAAAAATATACATGTTCGTGTGCGTGTGTGTATATATATATATATATATATATATATACATACTGTATATATATGTGTGTGTGTGTGTCTGTGCATATATGGGTGTTTGTGTGCACACACACACACACCTATATCATCATCATCATCATCATCATCATCATCACTATCATTATTGACGAGCTAGAGTTTTTTTTTTCTACTTGCATTGAAATACTTTACAAAATAGAATCAATGTTGGTCTATTCAAAGCGAGATGTAGAGAATGTCATGTACTGCTTCGCTTTCTTTACCTAAGATGGATAATTATACACCTGCATCCATTAAGCTCCTGACTATTATGTCATTAGTGAAGCTTTCGTCTAACGAAAGAATTGTCCCTAATTTTCGCTTCAACCTGAATAGTCTTACATATTCTTATTGTTTAGTGATAAACTCTAATTAAACACATCTCTGATATGACGCAAGACGATCTAGACTGTGACTATCACGTCTCCACCTTCACACTCCATAAAAAAATAAATAAATATTAGTTTATTTAGGACAGCACGTTACTGAGTGTGTCATTCTATTTTAAGATTGCAACTGGTTTGACGGAAGGCTGCTTGCTTTCTCTGGCAGGTCAGGTCAGAGAAATGTTTCATCTGTCTGTCTGTCTGTCTGTCTGTCTGTCTGTCTGTCTGTCTGTCTGTCTGTCCGACTATCTATCTATCTATCTATCTATCTATCTATCTATCTATCTATCTATCTATCTGTCTGTCTCTCTGTCCGTCTGTCTGTCTGTGTCTCTGTCTGTCCGTCCATCTGTCTTTCTGTCTGTTTGTCTTCCCTCTGTCTGTCTGTCTGTCCGTCAAGAGTCCCAGCTGATACGATCAACGGAACAGCTTGCTCGTGAAATTAACGTGCAAGTGGTTGAGCACTCTACAGACACGTGTACCCTTAACGTAGTTCTCAGGGAGATTCAGCTTGACATAGAGTTTGACAATGCCGGCCCTTTGAAATACAGGTACAACTCATTTTTGCCAGCTGATTGGACTGGAGCAACGTGAAATAAAGTGTCTTGCTCAAGGATACAAAGCGTCGCCTAGAATTGAACTCACAATCTTACGATCGTGAGCCGAGTGCCCTAGCCACTAAGCCACGAGCCTTTACACATACATACACAGAAACATACATACGTACAAACATACAAACATACATACGTACATACTGACATACATATAGACAGACATACATTTGCGTTGATCCTTGCCCCAAAAGTTTAAACTAGAATGGCACGAAGAACATAGAATAATGCGTTTTTCATCTAAAAGAATTGGCTAATGCTGATTTGAACTCACGATTTTGAACAGAAATTCTCCAGTATGGTCTTAATAATTACGTGTTTTTCCCAACGTAGATGTGAAATACAGATGAAACATATAGATATGGAGAAAGTGTTATGAGAGAGATGTATACGCTGTAAAGCAGAAAATCGACAATAAATCAGAGTACTATATGTTGCCGTGAGTTGTTACTGTCATAAGGTGTTACTTAGTGTCTTAAGATAAAAAGGTGTTATTAAGTGTCTTAAGATAAAAAGGTGTTATTAAGTGTCTTAAGATTAAAAATGTCTTTTGTTTATTGTGTGAAGATGAGTATATCGAATGGAATGTATCATCGTATTGTATTTGATGGTATAAAAGATGCACAGCTTACCAGTTTCAACAGCACATATTCAGCGTCAGGGAAAATATTACCTCGTGGAAGGTTCATATTCGCATATAGTTCCCGAGGTGACGCTGAGATTTTTTTTTTTTCAGAAAAACATCTAAGAGCATAATGTATGCCATTAAAGTACGGTAACATGTTTCACACGTTTGAACTGTTCTGATTTATTTTATAGGACAAGATTAAGTTAAAAAGAACTGAGAATACTCTTTGGGAGTGAGTACAGCGGCGTGTGAGTACACGGCTCTGACGAATGTCATTGTTTTATCTCATCGCATGCACGTCTTCCATTACTACACCTATCTATCTATCTATCTATCTATAACAATTTCTACACACACACACAAATACACATGCACATACACACAAAAACACATATGTATGTATGCATGTATCTACCTATCTATATATTTACGTACATGGCTTTTTGGGGGATAATTTTTATTTTAATAATAATGTTTACAAAGAGTGATTCTGGTATGAGTTTCGAGCTTCAAATAGCCCTTCTTTCAAACTGAAAATATGTGTTTTACTGGTTGGTTAAATAGCAAGAAATTTTTTCTTACACCCCGCCCCCCAAAAAAAGAAAAAAACATACACGAAAAAGGAAAAAATATAAAAATATTTGTGTATGTATGTACTGTATATATATATATATATATATATATATATATATATATATATATATATATATATATGTGTGTGTGTGTGTGTGTGTGTGTGTGTGTGTGTGTGTGGGTGTGTGGGTGTAATATTTTCCCTTCCGTTTCTATAGAACAGTATGGTGTTTGGATTCTCACCTGCTAAACAAATGAAATAGAATAACATTCTTGCACAGAAAATATTTCCCACAAAGGAAAATGGAACTCCGAAATTGCGAATACAAGTCATATTTCTCACCTTAACTGTAACGAACTATGGTGCTTTTTTCGTACATAATATAATTCGGTAACTCTTTTCATCTTGGTATTTGGTAGCATTGAAATATCTACGCAGATCTTGGTAATTGGTTGGAAGTAGGGCTTTATTGGCAGATCGGTACCTTCAGAGAACTAAAAGGTATAAAATGGCTGTCAAGGATTAAATAAGGTTGTAGCATATATAGATGCATTGTTGCAAGTAATTCTTTTTAGTTAATTATCTGGGTGATCTACATAAGAGATTTACTAAGAGCTAGGTTTGAAATTAGAGTTAGGTATCTACTTAGCTATCGAAAGTTACATTCCTACTGAGAGAGCAATGTACCTACTTAAAGGCAATATCTTCTCAGAATTAAGTACCCTAATTAAAACTAGGTACCTATCGAAAGTCCGACACTTAATGTTTGGTAACTACATAGAACTAAGTATCGTTGAAGACGTAGATACAGAAAATTAAAGACCGGTAAATTACTTAGAACTAGACATTTATCTAGGCCTAAATACCTAATTAAGGATACGGAATTAAACTGCGAAACTTAATTAGGGAATGTTTCCAAGATATCTAATCAAATATAATTACTTACACTACGTATTTATATGACCTCGATGCATATTTAGTGCTAGGAAACCATTTTATAGATTTCAGAAACAGACATAATGATGAATATCTACTTCGACTTAAGTGAGATTGAAATCTTGTTGAAGGGGGTTTCAATGTCATTGTCCTATCTACTAGGAATAATATGCAAGTCTCCCTAAATCACTCTCCACCGTTTTAACCCTTTAGTTACTACATTTCTGTTGAAATACAGCCCCTTTGTATCATAATTTTGGAAAAAAAAAAAGAAAGAATTTAGTAAAAATTGTTTTTAATGCAAGGCGGGGAGTAGGCAGAAATGTTGGGACGTGAGACAAAATATAAATTTTCTTAATCATTACTTTCTGAGTTCTAATTCCACTGGGGTTAGCTTTGAATTTCATCATTTCAGGGGCGATAGAATAAACTACCAATAAAATATTGGGATCCATGCAGTCAACTTGCTCTTCCTCTTAAAATTACTGGACTCGTGGCAAAATTACAAAAATATTATTATTATTATTATTATTATTATTATTATTATTATTATTATTATTATTATTATTATTGTCGACTTTGCTTTTCATCCTTTCGAGGTCGATACAATGAGTAACACTTGAACACTGGAGTCGATGTAATCGACCAACCCCTCCCCTCTAAATTCAGGCTTTGTTCCTATAGTAGAAAGGATTATTATTATTATTATTATTATTATTATTATTATTATTATTATTATTCAGTAGTT
>NC_068991.1:78553556-78560882 GCF_001194135.2 Octopus bimaculoides
GCTGTTCTTGCCATCGTTTTATCATGGTCCGTTGCTGTTCTAGTTTTAGTTTGGATTTCATTTGTTTTATAGCTTTTGTTGTTTCTTCTTCTTCTTCTTCTTCTTCGTATTTGTTAGGTAGATTGATTTCTTGTTTGTATTTGTCAGCTTCCTTAAATACTGAAAACAGTTTTTTGTTTTGCTCGTGTTTTGTGGCTATTTGTATTAGTTTCCCTTGCTTATTATTATTATTATTATTATTATTATTATTATTATTATTATTATTATTATTATTATTATTATTATTTAAGGCGGCGAGCTGGCAGAATGGTTAGCGCGCCGGGCAAAATGCTGAGCGATATTTCGCCCGTCTTTATGTTCTGAGCTCAAATTCCGCTGAAGTCGACTTTGCCTTTCATCTTTTCAGAGTCAATAAAATAAGTACCGGTCAAGTACCCCCTCCCCCGAAATTGCTGGCCTTGTGCCAAAATTTGAAACCATTATTATCATCATCTTTCATTTCATGTAAATAACGGGTTCTTTTCGATCATAAACTTTTCCTTTACTTTATATTTACTTGTAACTGGAAACTTTCGAAAATTTTCGCCATGGAAAACGTAGATTACTATAGGAATTATCTCTTGATTATAGGAATTAATTCTTGATACATACTTCTTCGAAATACAAATCAACAAGTGAAGTCAGGTTTTAAATGTTCGCTTCGCCTGCTAGAAACAGCAGCCACAACTCCATCATATTACACCCGATCGTTTTGAATAGTGATTTCAAATTCCGTTGCGGTCACCTCTGAATTTTATTCTTTGGGGATCGATAAGTAAGAGACAGTTGAGCGCTGGGGTGGATGTAATCGACTTAACATCACCTTTAAAATTACTGGCCTTGTGCCAATGTATGAAACCATTATCAAGCTGATGTTTCGAACGAATTAACATTGAAGGAAGATTTGAATTTGATTAAATTTGAATGAAACAATCTCTGTCATAGAGTCAAGAACGGTCTCAAGTAGGATTGTATTATAGCTAAATCGCATAATTTGGGATCAGATATATGATGCCTGACGAAAAACAGAAAAATTAAATGAGAAAACCTGGTGCTTATCGCATGAACTCTTTTAATCATAAGTCTTGGTGCCACCCTGGCCAACCTCGGGTGAAAAATAGCAAATCGTGCATGTGCACAGAAACGGTACAATGAGAGTAACGACAGTATACGAACTTCCATCCGTGGCTGGTTCTACGGTCCTGAAATCGATTAAAATAAACCTTTACAGAATAGTTTATAGAAACAGAAATTGGAAAATAAACACTGACAATTTGAATTGAAGATTCAGTTATTTAGCAACCATTTAAAGAATGCCACAGACAATGCATATAAAGAGAAAGACAGCAGCAAGACGCTAAATAACATGTTTTAATTGACTAAATTAATATTTAATGCCGCTGCTGGAATGAATGAAGTTTTCTCAATGTGAAAACATTTCTTTAACATAATTAAATGTTTTTTCCTCGTGTCCATCATTGCAGATTATCAATTTGGTTTGTTCTCTTTGGTGCGCATTTAAATGTCGGTATGATTTAAATGTCGATCCACACACACACACACACACACATCGCACTTGAATGTCGATATATATATATATATATATATATATATATATATATATATATATATATATATATATATATATATATATATATGCATGTATGTATGTATGTATGTATGTATGTACACAGTTTTATTTCAGTATTTCTTGCCAATAAAGTGCCGGTTTCTAAGTATGCATGTGTGTATGTATGTATGTATGTATGTGTGTATGAATGTATATACGTATATGTGTGTTTGTGTGTACGCGTGTTTTTCGTTTTATATTTTGTATTTGTACATGGATTAAGATGAAGGCCCACACATGACAGATGCATAGAGAAACATTTGCCTCATAAAACCCTGGGGTGGCTGATTTACCGATGCATAACCAGTTAATTTTATTTTGCTATTGAATTTTATCTTCAAGCTTCTTTAAACGCTGCAGCATAACAGGAAAACACGCGCACGCACTAGCATGTGTGGGGGATATGTGTGTAAGGAAGAAAAAGAAAGAGAGCGAGCGAGAGAGAGAGAGAGAGAGAGAGAGAGAGAAAGAGAGAGAAAGAAAATGGGGATGAATGATAAACAAATAGAGAAATAAACAGCACAGATGTGATGTGCACAATAATTATGAATATGCCCACGGGCATATGGCGTAGTGGTTAAGAGCGCAGGGTACTAGCCTCAAGATTCCGAGATCGATTCCAGGTAGTGACCTGAATAATAATAATAATAATAATAATAATAATATCGAAAAATACCTTAGGAATGAGAACCCAGGTTCGAAATTTCCCCAAGACACCTGAAGAAGGCTGGAAGGTATATCAGCCGAAACGTTGTGTTAACAACAAACAAGATTTAGGACAAATATCTGTCAAATGTAAATAATGTACACAATTCCTCATCTCTTAAATATAGATCTTAGTTATGAATATACAGATGTATGTATTTAAACAAAAGAGAGCGAAGAGAAATCATTCAGCATCACCAATGTTATGTATTTGAACAATATAGACACATACAGGTGTATCAAATACGATAAACATAAATTATTGATTTATGTGCGTCGCCTCTTTGAGGATAGCTCTTGCAAGAGCCCCGACTTTCTTATAACTTTTTTCTTTTCATCTTACTTTTCACATAAATAATTTTAGACACCAGGTTGCTTCAGCAAATCAAAAAGCACGCTGTAATCGTTGCCTTAAAACTGCAACTTAGTGATACAGAGATTGCTCGCTTCCTGAATGTTGCCCGATCCTTTGTTGTCAAAGTTCGAAAACAACTGGAAGCTGCTGACGAGGTATACAACCTCCGCAGCAAAATGCAAAACGCATGTACAGGGTATTAATACCATCAGGACACATAACTTTGCACAAAATACCCAAGAAATAGTCAATAAAATCCCCGGAAAGTTTCTGGATGCACCGTCAGATGAGTTGTGCGTGAGATCATTCAGTTCAAGTCGAATTTGATACTGAGGAGGGTTTTAGCACGACCGCCTTAGTATTGTGTTTAGGAAAAGCCTTTTGAACTTTCTCTTATATTTATTTCGTTATTGCCCACAGGGGGCTAAACATAGAGGGGGACAAACAAGGACAGACAAAGGGAATAAGTCGATTACATCGACCCCAGTGCGTAAATGGTACTTATTTAATCGAACCCGACAGGATGAAAGGCAAAGTCGACCTCGGCGGAATTTGAACTCAGAACGTATCGGCAGCCGAAATACTGCTAAGCATTTCGCCCGGCGTGCTAACCATTCTGCCAGCTCACTGCCCTTTTTCTCTTATATATTAAAGTATCCCAGTTTTAAGGCTTAACTTTATTTATTTTCCTTTTTCTTCTACATAGTTCTAAAATCCCTTTCTAAATTTTAACTAAATTTCGTCGTTGAGATATGCTTCGCTTCCCCCAGTTTTCACTTCTACCCTTAAGGCTTGAGGCTTCTTCTTGGCCCTTTTATTTGATAATCTAAGTATATCTGATTACCCCTTCCTTTCTCACTCTAGCTATTACTTCCCTCTCCTTTTGTCATCCTCTTATTAGCAGGTCCCTGACCTGCCTTTTATGTGGATTAGGTTAGACTTTTGGCCTCAGTAAAATAAGGGGTCGGTGGGGGTGTTTGACATTTAATTATCTTATCACCACCAGCAGGAACTTAACTGTCAACTCTCAGTGGGCTTAATTCTCAAGAGTCGGAGACAATATGCTGCAAATAATCTTAGAAATCTAATAATGATCAACTATCTCTCTTTCCCTCATTCTTAACTCCCACTATCCCCTGTGCTACTCTCAATCATAGTATGCTATAGGAATGCATTATTTACTAAATTTTATTCTGCCACAGAAATACCAAAGAGTAACAATGCAATTCCTTTGATTGGTGGTACTGATATAAGTTGCACTAAAAAAATGGTTTATTCTTTATGTTGGAAATCTATATGGTTGGCTACGTCCAAGGAGAGCGGTTGATTTCATTTTGATGTAATGTTTTCATTGATCGATTAAATGGAGCCGCTTGAAACGGCCGTAATCCACTGATACCAGGAAGTACTTGTTACTTATTTGCTTTATATATATATATATATAATTTCGGAGTCTCCATCTACGTTTTCTTTCTAAAACGTAATGTATATACTGTATGCGTGCGTGTGTGTCCATGTGATGTGTGTACGTGAAAATAGAGTAGGATATCTGTTGTAATAACAATTTATAAGATCAGATATAATCTTTAAATATTACAAGAAATATTCAGCTTGACGACTTCCCTCAGGTAATTCCGAAAGTGAATGTCAATAATATTTTTTTCACGAAATTCTTATTTCATTTTCAAGTATTACTGACAACCATTAAAAAAAAAAAATTAAATGAAATATAAAAACGAAAAAAAAAAAAAAAAAAAAAAAAAAAAAAAAAAAAATTCAAGCCAATTCGACTCCTCAGATGAAAAGCAACTAACTTTATTTTGAATCCGATAAATGCTGCTGATACTGATGTGATTTAAACATAGCTCAGTTCTGATCGAGTCAACCGATGATAAATGGTAAACCAGCCGTAACCATTCAGTCTCTTTTTAATGTGCAGGGAACTCTGAACCTCCTGATTCTGTGATATAAAGGTCCAGCTTTCTTACATATTGAGTCACGATGCTTCTGGAATGGACAAGCTTGTGGAATGGACAAGCCATGAATATGTTAATTTCAGATAGTTCAGTTGATCGAGAATGTGAACATTCATCGTCGAAGTAGACGGATAACCACATATTATATTTGTAATCACGAGAGTCATTTTAAAATCGACGGTCTTTCTAACATGGATATCACTTGGGAAATGGATATACTCCATCAAGTCGTTCTGATCGAAGACGGAATCTTCAATGTAATGTTCTACTAATTAATTAACCCAATAATTGTCCATTTGGAGCTCTCTTAATTAACCAAATAATTTCTTCACAAAGTAATTAACTAATTTGTTAGTTTTCTTTACTCAAACATTGAACTCTACGGCAAATGAGTAGATTTGTTAGAGCGTCCGACCGAGTGCTTCGCAGTATTTGTTCCGATTCTCTGCGTTCAGAGTTCAAATCCCGCCGAGGTCAACTTTACGTTCCATCCTTTCAGAATGAAAAGTTCCAATCCAAAGCGGTGGATTGGCCAAACTGTCAACAATGTTGAACCGGATTCCTTGCGGTATTTTTTCCAGCTTTTGCGTTCAGATTTCAAATCCCGCCATGTCTTACTTGGGTGATAGACTTATACCGTCACCCGATTTAACATCGCCATCTGGCACCTTGGGTACTTTTATCGGAGTTCAATCAAATGCAACATTTGGATCCGGTCCTTAGTTTGTACACATATTCTTCTCATTGGTCACGGAGGACCCATAACAGTCGTGGCCATTGTCTTTTCCCTTGACAAAAGATAAAACACACAAAAAAGAAAAAAAATTGAGAATACATACACCATTAAAAGATAAGAATAAAGAATCTTTTTCGAGCCCTTTGGATTCATAAGGGTTATTTTCCCCGGTTTCCATGACGTATATATGTCTTTCCTACCTGGACGGGACGCAGGCCCGTCGCAAGATTATTCGCTTTCACTTCTTGAGTGGATGGAACAACATGAAGCGAAGTATTTTGCTCAGAAATGCAACGCGTCACCCGATCATACGCCCAACTCACTAATCACGTGGCCACACGCCTCCACATATATACCGTTTGACCTTCATTTCTAAAAAGATATAGTTAAAATAGATGGAGATTTGGCTGCTACTTATAACAATTTAAACGAACATTTAGAATCTGTCTCCCTTTGTTGGTTGAATTTTCAGAGAAACGTCTAGAAAATGTTGAAGAAATAATTCCCATTATAATGTTTTCATGAAGAACAGTTTTGGATTTCCTCCATGGGTAATGAATACTAACTAAATGGAAACTTAATGATCGCAAACCCACCCCACCACGTTATTTACATGAAATATAATCTTTTCTATTCTAGGCACAAGGCCCGAAATTTTTGGAGAGTGAGGGTCAGTCGATTAGACCAACTCCAGTACGCAACTGGTACTTAATTTATCGGCCCGAAAAGGATGAAAGGCAAAGTCGACCTCGGCGGAATTTGAACTCAGAATGTAAAGACAGACGAAATGCCGCTTAGCATTTCGCCCGACGTGCTAACATTTCTGAAATATAATGTAATGTTGATAATAATTCTTTTTAATTTAGGCTCAAGGCCAGCAATTTTCCGGGGAGGGGGAGGACGATTACATTGACCCTAGTAAATGACTGGTATGTTATTTCCTCGACTTCAAAAGATGAAAGGCAAAGTGGAACTCGACAGAATTTGAAGTCATAACGTAATGAGCTGGAAGAAATGCTGCTCAACATTTTGTCCGAAACGCTAACGATTCTGCCAGTTCACCACCTTAATAATAAATAATAATAATAATAATAATAGTGATTTAAAATTTTTGTCACAAGGGCAGCTTGGGGGAAGGGATTAAGTCGATTACATCAACCCCAGTGCGTAACTGGTACTTATTTTAATTGACCCCGAAAGGATTAAAGACAAAGTCGACATCGGCGGAATTTGAACTCAGGACGTTATGGCAGACGAAATACTGCGAAGCATTTCGCCCGACGTGCTAACGATTCTGCCAACTCACCGCCTTAATAATAACAATAATAATCCTTTCTACTGGAAGCACAAGGCCTCAAATTTGTAAGGAGGGGACTTGTCGATTACATCGACCCCAGTGTCTCACTGGTACTTAAATTATATCGACCTCGAAAGGATGAAAGGCAAAGTTGACCTCGGTGCGATCTGAACCCAGAACGTAACAACGGGCGAAACACCGCTAAGCATTTCATCCAGTGTGCTAACAACGACTCTGCTAGCTCGCTGTCTTAATAATAATAATAATAATAATAATAATAATAATAATAATAATAATAATGGCATGGAAAACCTCTCAATGGCAAATACCCAAAGAGAGCGAATAATGCAGATATTGACAAAGCCCTTACCCACCAATGGTTAATGGCCTCTGGATTGAAATCAGAAACAGAGGGGTTTATCATAGCAGCCCAAGATCAATGCCTACCTACAAAGAACTACCAGGCCAACATATTAAAGAACGGCAGCTCCCCATTATGTCGTATATGCCAACAACAAAATGAGACCATCGATCATGTTGTCTCCATGTGCAGTCTGCTTGCGCCTACAGAGTATCTCAACAGGCATG
>NC_068991.1:78562229-78568555 GCF_001194135.2 Octopus bimaculoides
GCAACAATATACTACGGCACTCCGTCGCTTACGACGTCGAGGGTTCCAGTTGATCCAATCAACGGAACGCCTGCTCGTGAAATTAACGTGCAAGTGGCTGAGCACTCCACAGACACGTGTACCCTTAACGTAGTTCTCGGGGATATTCAGCGTGACACAGTGTGACAAGGCTGGCCCTTTGAATTACAGGCACAACAGAAACAGAAAGAAAGAGTGAGAGAAAGTTGTGGTGAAAGAGTACAGCAGGGTTTGCCACCATCCCCTGCCGGAGCCTCGTGGAGCTTTGGGCGTTTTCGCTCAATAAACACTCACAATGCCCGGTCTCGGAATCGAAACCGCGATCCTACGACCGCTGCCCTAACCACTGGGCCATGGCGCCTTCACGATAACAACAATAACAATAATTAGATATTGTAAATTTAATAATATCCAAATATTAGTTAGGAATGATATTAATTACTAGTCTGTAGAATTTCTTGTTTAATTAGTTACATATTCGCCAATACAAAATGCAGCTTTTTAATTGAAAAATGAATACAAAAACTAAATGAAATAACAAAAAAAAAAAAAATCATCGGCCATAAAAATCAATAACAAAGAATTGGAAATAAAGGAGAATAAAAATATATTTAAGTCTTTGAATTAACTTAACAAACTATTTTGTTATTCATTTGTTGAATTAATAAGAAAATGAAATATATTTTGTTCTGTTTAGAAAGCAAATATGAACAATAGAGATATTAGTTAAACGGGAAAATATGACAGAAATAATAGAAAAAGGATTTAGTTGTAGGATGAGGTTAGCCATTTGATCACTCAATATGAATAAAGAATAAGTGTTTTGCCTGAGGGTTGAGTAGCAGAAAGGGTTGAAACCACATCATCATGTTAAGTGGATTACTATAAAGAATTTCGACTCTCTAGTTTTGAGATCGAATTCACTCGAGGCCGATTTCGTATTTTAAACCTCTCTTTGGATAAAATGCCACTGCAACTAAAGTCCACCTTATGAAGATGCGTGCGTTAGTGGTTAAGGGTATTGAACTCACGAACATAAGGTCGTGGTTTCGAATACTAGACTGGGCAGTGTGTTGTGTTCTTAAGTTACTCATGTTATTGCAGTCCACTGGATTAGTGTTACCTCTGTGAGCAAAATGTTGCCGTTCCGGTGAGTAAGATGTAGCGGTTTCGGTGAGCATGATGTAGAAATTCCAGTGAAGCAAAACATTGGTTTTCCGATGTATTGCATTCCGTTTTCGTCGTTAATTAACGTAATTTCACTTCTTTTCCACCATTAGTGTCGCCAATGAGAAAAGAAACCAGCCAAAAAGGAAAAAAAAAAAAAGAAAAACAACGAAAAACAGATTTTTTTAGAAGAGAACAAAAACACTTCACTCTTCCTGTTTCTCATTATGAATCTCTAGCCAAGAAATCGTTTTGCGCCGCCGATTCTGAACGTTGGATAAAATCCGGAATTTCAAAGCATGAAATGGTAGGGATGATATACGGCAGTAATTAATTGTTTGTTCACGTCGTCCCCATCATCATCACCCGCCTTCGTCTTTTTCTCATCATCATCGTCGTGGTCGTGGTCGTCGTCGTCGTCATCATTATCATCGTCATCGTCGTTGTCGTCATCATCTTTCTTATTCATGGTCAATCCGGAGCAACAGAGACCATAGAAACGCACAGAACATTCGCTAGCAACAAGCGCTCTCTCTCTCTCTCTCTCTCACCCACACACACACACACAAACCTTGACACAACTTAAAAGTGTCATTAAAAAACAAGTCTTTCTTGCAGTGCAAAAGAAATAAATATGATTGTTATTGGAACATGAAATACGATTCTTTTGAGAAAGTTCGTTTCTTATTGGTTGAAAGAGAATTTCCTTATTAATTATGCAGCCTTTCTACCCAATTCTTTCAAAAAAATACATTTCTGGCTTCGATTGTATTTCTTTCTTAATGATTTGTTTTGCTTTGTTTTCTCTTTGCTTTGTAGTCAAGATTCCCTTTCTTTCTTTCTTTCTTTCTTTCTTTCTTTCTTTCTTTCTTTCTTTCTTTCTTTCTTTCTTTCTTTCTTTCTTTGCTTTATCCCTTTCTCTTAACTCGCGTACTCCTGCTTTTTGTACTAATGAGGATGATGATGGTGATGATGGTTAGTATTGTCATGATGATAATGATTTTATTGGCAGTAATAGTAATAATGATGGGGATGATGATGATGACGCAGATGATGCTGATGGTGACGATGATGATGTTGCGAGTAGTGGTGGTGATGATGATGGTGATGCTGAAGATGAAGACGAGGACGATGGCGATTCGGAACAAAAATATAGACGAAGCCTTAGGCACGAATAATTTAAGTGTTTTACCATGGAATACGATGGCAAGCAAAAGAACAAGACCTGCCTTTAACTGGAAGAGTATGAAATTAACAACAGCAACAGCAATAATAATGATAATAATTTTATTCGCCTTGAAGCCAGAAAAAAGTGAACATTCATTACAGTGCATTACTAACCGTATAAGCAAAAAATTAAAAAGCAGAAATAAATTCTCATGCATAAATGCACACACATATTCACAAAAAATACTAAGCACTGAACCAGTAATTAGATATTACTATCGCTTAATGAGGCTACGAGGGAAAGACGAGTGATATATGTAAACAACTAGAAAAAATGGAGAACAGGAGATTTTAACATAGAGAAAAAAAACTCTTCATCAGTTGTCGGCTGTTTATCCACTCCTCATTTCGAGCATTCAACGACAATATCAGTTTTCAAAGACGGTTACTTCCATAAATTCTAAAACAAATTTAAAATTTATGGAGGGTTAAAGTTGGGAGCAAAAAAAAAAAATGACAGTGGAGACATACAAGGAAACCGAACGAAAGCAAATATGGAAGGTTGTTAGGCCAGAACGAGAGGAAAATAGTGGATGCTGGGAGAAACATTATTTTTGAAAAGGGAAAAGATAGAAAGAGAGAGCAAAACACGTCCGTTCGTTTAAACGTCTGTGCAGGAAAAGAAAGATGGCCACGCGAGGAAACGAAAGATGAACAATGGTCACGTGTGAGAAACGAGACAGAGAAAGAGGGGGAGAGAGAGATAGATAGAAAACGGTGAAGGGGATGGAGGGAGAAAAAGGGAATTAGAGAAGGATGGAGGAAGAAAACATAGAGTAGAGAGTGGCATCAAAAACGTGAAGATATACTTACTTGGATATATATATATATATATATATATATATATATATATATATATATATGTGCATATATGTATACACACACATATATATGCATATATATGTTGTTGGAACTTATAAAAAACAAAAGACTAAGACAGGTGTATAAACAACAAACAGTGTATTAGTTTAACGCTGGGGAAAGTGAGAAAGTCTTTTACGTTTCGAGCCTACGCTCTTCAACAGAAAAGAATAAGAGAAAATAAAGAGAGAGAATAAAAAAAGAAAGCTTTAGTAGCTAGCGGTCAATCATGGCGATGGCCGGACAGAGGTGCATATATATGTTGTCTATGTATATATATATATGTGTGTGTGTTCATATATATATTCTATGCATGTGTGTATTTATATGTACATAATTATGTGCATGTGATAGCGAGGGCGTGTGGCCTTGTAGTTAGTGTGTTGCTTTCACAATCACGAGATCGTGGGCTCGATACCCGCAGTGTTTTCTATTTGTGTGCAATAGAAGATTCAAGATTCTTAATCAGTTCTGTTCAGCTGCAAAATCTGAAGCAAAAACTGGGTTTTAGATTCTAGTGATCATTATTTCAAATTCGGATCCAAATCAACCTGATCTTTTCGGACTGGATTGTTTTTGTTTTTAGGGGCTGATTAATAACAATCGAAGTTTCAGTTCTTTGCCCTACATCAAGCAAAGATAGTATTTCCCCAGTTATTGAACGTAGACTTGACTTATAATGTTGCAGTAATTTGGTTATAACTCCAGACACTGCATTATCCACAGCCTTAGGTTTTTTCTTAGTTTCGTTGCAAATTCTGACCAATCTTTTAGCGTCTTCATAAGATAAAGAATGGAAGGAATTACTTGTCAAATACTCAATATCTCTGAATTTGAGTTAATTCTGAAAAGGTTGTGGATCTGCGCGAAGAAAATGCAGCTCTTGTCGTTCTGAGATAAAATAAAACCAACCGAAGTCAACTTTACTTTTCATCTTTCAGAGTCAAAAAGAAAGGGACCAGTCAAGCAGTTAATTAACCCTCCTCTCTTTAAAGTTGCTGGTATTGTGCCAAAATTAGAATTATTTTTCTCTTTGGATATCATTTCAACGATTCGACATGTAAAGATTTCTTCCAATATTTCCTGTTTACTTGTAAAAAATTTTTTTTGCTTATTCTTTCTTGATCAAAATGTTTTCTGACTCATCGACTGATCTACTCAAAACACTCGTATCTAGAGTTGTCTTTTTTTTCGGTTTCTATTTATGTTCACTTCCTCAATGTTTTTCGTCTGCGTTCCAATTTGAAGCTTTGAAATAATCCACTCGGACAACGAAGGAGTGATAGGTGGGTGATGGACCGGCAAGAAATAGCAACCAAATTCCTTCGAAATTTATCTGACCACCTTTAACAAAGGCAAATGCATGGAAAGTTAGAGGATGTAGTTTCAGATACGTTCATTGTATCTGAATTAAAGATGGTATGGTAGCATTTGGAACGCATATGATCATAGGTCTCTTCAGTCAAAGTTTACCATGGGTTAAACAATAGCAACGATAGCAGCAACAACCACAACAACAACAATTCTTTAGTTCCAGGTTCTTCTGTAAATGTTTTGTTTTGTGGAAAATGACCATATTTGTAACAGATTCATGTTTGGTAGGCGAAATATGGCTGAACAATTCTATTTCAAAACCACCCTCTGTACATCATTGAAGAATCTTCTTTTTTGACAAGCCATCTTAACTGGAGTGTTTGTTCTTCATATATAATAGAATATCCAAACCTCCTTGAACAGAAATTAGTTTGTGCCAATCACCTAAAACTGAATTTTGATGAATTTCAATTCAAATTTCCCCACTTTTAACTAATCACTCAGTCTGGTAACAAACGCCTTAATATCACACTCAAATTAAGTTGTCTGTTGACTTTCGGTGAGATGTGCAAGGCTTGTTTATTTTACTTCATTCCCTCATTATTACTCATGTAATATATCTAAAAATTGGACAATTGCACAATTCTTCTTTTAAAATCATTTTTATTATGTTTCTGATATTATTCCTTTTAAATTTGATATAATCTGAACTTATAATACTTCCCACAAAAATTACAAATTTCACTTGTATGATTTGTGATTTTACATCATGTAAACAATTTCCTTTTGATTCCTCTTCAATATTTTATTCTTTCTCGACACCGCATCGACCTCTTCAGTTTCCTCCCACAGACTTCTCTCTCAGTAAATATGAAGAACTGTCAGGGAATCTCTCAGCTGTTCTAGCAATTTTTACTACTCATTCTTCGTTCGGTCCTGCTTGTTTCAAAATTGTTTCTTCTAAATTTTTCATATTTAGTTAGTCTGTTTCTGATTATTATTATTTTTAACTGGCATTGTCGAAGCCGCCATATACCAATTTCTTTTGTTTTAAATTCTGTCACAAAATCTGCAATATTGATCGATTATTTTCATAAAAACTATAAGCATTTGATCTCAACTTCAGCGAGTTCCTCTCTGCCTAAAAATGGGCAGTCAGCTTTTCTTTGGTATTAAAGTTGAAACAATTCTTCAGTTGTAAGGCATCAACTAATTGATAAAAAATATGGTCCACTCTGCCTCCAGAATGCACCACGTAGTTTCTTGTGTTATTATCTATTTGACCAAGGACTGACATTCATCAAGCACACACACGCACGCGCGCATGTATTTATATGTATACTCTTTTACTTGTTTCAGTCTTTTGACTGCGGCCATGCTGGAGCACCGCCTTTAGTCGAAGAAATCGACCCCAGGACTTATTCTTTGGAAGCCTAGTACTTATTCTATCGGTCTCTATAGCCGAACCACTAAGTTACGGGGACATAAGCACACCAGCATCGGTTGTCAAGCGATGTTGGGGGGACAAACACAGACATACAAACACACACACACATACACATATATATACACATATATTCATTCATACATACACACATATATAAAGATATATCAAGTATATATAGTTCCGTAAAATACAGTAAAACGAACAAAATGTCACATCAAAACCGAACTAACTGGAAAAACAGAAGAGCTGAAAACGTTACAAACCCATAAATAAATGAATGAATAAATAAATA
>NC_068991.1:78569313-78571811 GCF_001194135.2 Octopus bimaculoides
TATATATATATATATATATATATATATATATGTATATATATATATATACACATATATTCATTCATACATACACACATATATAAAGATATATCAAGTATATATAGTTCCGTAAAATACAGTAAAACGAACAAAATGTCACATCAAAACCGAACTAACTGGAAAAACAGAAGAGCTGAAAACGTTACAAACCCATAAATAAATGAATGAATAAATAAATAGATAAATGAATGAATAAATAAATAAATAAAAGTAAAGAAAGTGTAAAAGTAGAAAATCTAAAGGCAGAAAAACAAGTCTCTCATCAGGCGATTTTAAACAACTGTGAGTCACGTAAAAATGTGTTATTTAAGATAATGATTTCAAACAATTTCCCTATTACGTAGAAAACTAATTTTAGAATACAATGCTACTCACAAATCCATAAAATGTGTTTTTAGTATCAAAACTTGAGAAGAAAAAACAAGACAGGTAAAAAGCCTGATTAAAAAAAAGACCAAGAAACTCCCCCAGAGCAAAGAATCAACTATGGTGATTGTCGTAATACAGTTTTCGGTTATCACACGACAAAACACAGTTAAGAAAAGCAAAGTTTTCTTCGATAGCAAATATGAAATATTTCAGATGAAGTTCATAAGAAAAATATGCATTTAACTATGTATAATGAAGGCTGAGTGTGTAGAGGAGAACCGATCGTTTCTCGCAAGAGAGTATGGCTCGGTAATATGTATCATGGTTTCATTAAGTATTTTAGCGATAAACTAATCTCGGCCACCACACTCTTGACCCAAGGAACAACACGGATGTTAAATCTGGAGGGAGAAAAGACTGTAATTGGTGGTTTTACTCGAAGGAGATATTTGCGAAGTAAATATTTCGAGCACAGCCACTATTAGAAGAGAATATGACCAAAAACTGCGTGTACTCCGTCCCATGCAACTATGGTAGGTTATACAAAGGCGAAACATGCTGACCCCTCAAAATAAGGTTAGACGAACATCGCAAAGCTGTGATACGAGGAGATATTGATAAATCGGGTATGGCTGATCATGTATGGAAAAATGGAGACCACCTCCCTCTGTGGGATGAAGTTAAAATAATAGACAGAGAACACAACTGGAAAATGAGAAAACTAAAAGAAACAGCACATATGCTAGGACACAACAACCTCCTAAGCAGACCAAGTGCAGATATGAGTAGCATATGGGAACCGGTATTAAGGAAGGATAGAAAAATATTAGATTTATAAGCCCTAAAATTCACTCCGTAATTGCGTAGTGGCTAGGAGCGCAGGCTACTAACCCCAAGATTCCGAGTTCGATTCCAAGCAGTGACCTAAACAATAATAATAATAATAATGATAATAACAATAGGAATGAGAACCCAGGTTCGAAATTTCCCCAAGACATCTGAAGAAGGCTGAAAGGTATATCAGCCGAAACGTTGGGTTAACAGAAAACAAGATGAGGACAAATATCCGTCGAATGTAAATAATGTAAAAAATATCCAAGGAAGCAATTGTCATTCTAACTGCATTTTACAAAGTCATTCTCGAACGTTTAACATTTAGCAAATTCAAACGTAATACAAATACAGCATGAAATATATAGATGCGTCAGCTAGGCAGTACAGGAAAAATGACGAGTGTTTGATAACACGTGTTTGTTAATTGAAAAGGTTGCTGAAAGAAACCACTCTATGTCCTTTCTGTCTCTAAGAATGTCCTACAGCTAATTCATCAACAGTTACTATGTGATTCTCTACATCAAAATGGAAGTTAAAATGTATTCTGTTCGTGACATCTAATTTAATAGCTAGAAAAATTATCGAAGAATTCCAGTTATACATCCAACCACACAAAACTCCTCTCACACATAGACACGCATACACAAAACATGCACAAAAAGGACACACATAAATGCGAATACACACACACACACACACACACACACATATATATCTAGCAATAAACGATATAAATGTTGGTTGGTTGGTTGTCTGATTCTCCAGTTGGACTTTACGTCGTATAGTGACAGAGGGAGAGAAGAAAAGAGATACAGAGAGAGGAGAAAAGAAGGAAGGAGAGAGAAAAAGAAAGAGCAAATGAGGGGGGGTTAACACAAGAGGAGCAGAATGAGTGTTTCATAATCTTCTGAAAAATACCTATTTTTTAAGGAAATTTTGCAAAGATAAGTTTTCGATGGGAGACATCACTGTATTATGCTCATAACATGCAGAAAAATAATACATATGTATTGTAAATATAAAAATGAAACATTTGTATGAGCTAAACTTATTTTAAGGTAGTAAATATTTTTCTTGTGGCGATTGCTATCCATTTCATCATTTTGTTTAAGTATCAAGGAATTTGATAAAAAAAAAAGAAGTCAAATTGTAATTATTGTATGTCTGCCGCATTTCCCGATATTGCCGATGGTGGCAATTTATCTGTCCAAAGTTACTATATGGTAGGTAAGACTCTAGTATATATATATATATAT
>NC_068991.1:78573396-78574822 GCF_001194135.2 Octopus bimaculoides
TATATATATATATATATTTATATGGTGGTTGTCGTCTCCTTACACAAAGTTTGGCCACCTCCTGTACCTACATCTTAGCACCATCATGGTGTCTGCTGATGTGGCTTTTTAACCTAGACAATTTTCTGAAAAGGCACTCACATAGATTGCTCCTCTAGTTTGGACCACCAAGACCTGCAGATAAGTTCTGATCTTTGTGGATCTTAAAATGTATTTTGTGTCCTCCGTTGGATTTGCAAACCTGGCATACACTGCATTCAAAGTTGTGCACAGAATAGTTGGTGGAGGTTCGTTTGTGTGTGTGTTTGTATTTGTGCCTCCCACTGCTGCTTGTTGACAATAGGCCTTGATATGTTTACGTCCACATAACTCAGCCATACGGCAAAAGAAACCGATAGAATGAGTAACACGCTTAGCAAAATATATATATATATATATATATATATATATATATATATATATATATATATATACACCAAATGACATGAATGTTGTGAGTAAAGAGGTTGAAAAAAATCGCCAAGTACTCGGAATTGAAAGTGGAAATGGCAAGACTGTATGGAATGCGAGAGGGGATGTAAAAGTGATACCAGTGGTGATCGGAGCGTTGGGCTCAATCCCATTGAATCTTCAAGACTTCTTAAGGCAACTGGAAATCCCATGCAAGATTGATGTCTTGCAAAAAAGCAGCCTTATTCGGCACAACGCACATCTTAAGGAAAGTATTATCTGTTTGAGGTCCTTGTGACTTGACAGATGACTAATGACTCTGGTGCATTCTACCTACATTGTGTTTCGAAGGAATGATAATAATAACGGTTACAAATTTTGACCCAAAGTCAACCATTTTGGGGGAAGGGGTAAATCGATTATATAATACCCCAGTGTTTCACTGGAACTTCATTTATCGACCCTGAAAGTATGAAAGGCAAAGACGAACTCGGTGGAATTTGAACTCAGAACGTAGCGACAGCGTGTTAACGATTCTGCCAGCTCGCCACCTTATATAATAATAACAACAACAACAATAATAACGAACTGATAATTGAAAAATAACTAATAATAAAGGTTGCTAATGGTGTTTGGAGCGATGGCGATGAAAGGTGGAAAATATATAAATTATAATAAGTTAAAAATATAAAGATAAATGAGTTGAGATAAAAAGATGTGTAGAGACAGTGTTGCAATGGTGACAGTGTTCGAAGCGAGGAAGTTATGAGAAGCAGAAGGTGATGATGAGAAGACTTAAAAGATTAGACTGATGAATGGCACCCGACGGCCATGTTTGCAAATAAAAGCCAAGGAGTTCACAGCCTGCCATCAATGTGTATGCAAGTTTGCGTTTTTATATATATATATATATATATATATATATATATATACTTCACAATACGAGTGCACCATTGTACGCAATACCTTGCAGTAC
>NC_068991.1:78575340-78580793 GCF_001194135.2 Octopus bimaculoides
ATAACATACACACATACATGTATACAGACACACACACATAGATACACACACACACACACACACACACACACACATATATATATATATAAGGGGCATCTTCCATTTTCCGCCTACCAAATCCACTCACAAGGCTTTGGTTGGCCCGAGACTATAGTAGAAAACTCTTGTCCAAGGTGTCACCTAGTGGGACTGAACCCGAGACCATGTGTTTGGGAAACAAGCTTCTTACCTCACAACAACGCCTGGGCTGAAAAGTTCGTAGTCTGATTACGAAGGAGCGATGCTAGAGCTGTGAAATTTTGCATGCATTGATTTCAACCCTTTTTTTTTTATTAATAACCGCATTGGTTCTTTTCAGAACCTTTCAGAAACCTATATTTGACTGTTCGGAGAAGACTTCAAAAATAACTAGGAGACATTTCTCTTGAGAATGAACAAAATTTGGCATCGCGGTGGCGGACATGATGGCTGACATTAGCAGATGACACTCCAGCTTTATAAACTGTTCAAAAGTGAGCAGCCATATTCAGTAAGTGAAAGGAGAGTTTTGAAGATGACACAGGGTCTGGATATCCTGTGATAGCCACCGCCGAGGAAAACATCGATCGTGTTCATCATATGATGATGGATGACAGGCAATTGATTATAAATCAAATAGTCAATGCTGTTAGTATATCTCGTGTGAGAGTTGAGAATATTCTGCACAATGAACTTGGCATGGTGAACGTTTCTGCTCGGTGGGGGCCACATCTGAGATCTGATCAAAAGCGTACCAAGCTAATCACATCACGGGAACATCTGACATTGTTTCAGATTGATGCAAATGGTTTCCTCGAACGTTTCCTAAGGCAGGATATTTGTTGGTTTCATCGCTTTGAGCCGATGACAATCCATGCAGTGCAAACACTCCTCTTCACCTACTCCAAAGAAGGCCAAGGTCGTTTCATCTGCAGGGAAGTGATTTCCTGTAAAAGACATTGTGTTTATCTTCAAATGGGTCACACCATCGATGGGGAGTACCATGCAAACACGCTGAGACAGTTACGAAAGGTCATCAAGATCAAACGGCTCGGAAGACTGACGAAAGGGGTCTTGTTGCATCAGGACAATGTTCCTCGCTTCCAATGGTCGCTGTGCATGACTGCGGCTTTGAACTATTTAGTTACCGTCCTTATTTTCCTGATTTGGTCCCATCTGGCTATCATTTGTTCCTCAACATGAAAAAAAAAAACCCACTTGGCAAGGAACCAGTATTGTCGTGATGACGACGTCATATCTTCTGTCGATGACTTTTTGAACAAAATGAAAGCTTCTTCACCAATGGGATCCAAGCATGTGTACTCACATTTTATACAATTTTATTTGGTAGAAATCAAAAAAATTGATGGAACGGTAGATAGTCTCGTGAAACGGAGAAGTGGAAAGCACAACAATGTCAACTCTTCAGCCACTTTTGTAGCTTTATACCGATTAAAAAGAATAAAATACGTAAATATACTCCAGTACTGAGTCCAGTCTCGCCTATTTATTCTTGCAAACACACAAAGACATGCACGAATATATGTTTAAATTACTCAGTCTTCAGGCTTTGCACTCCGAACCTAGGCTCTGAGTATTCTAACATCTGATATAACAGGGATATCTAACCACTCAAACCAACCAACTGAATTCTATATCAGACAATGTTTATTCTATGTAAATAAATGTATTTTGATATATATAACTTTTCTTACATTACTATATATATATACATACATATATGTGTGTGTTTGCGCGCGCGTGTGAGTATTTGTATGTATGAACATATATAATAATAACAACAATAGCAACAACAACAATAATAATAATGATAGTAATAATGATAATATATATACATACATATGTGTACACACATACATACAAGCATATGTGCGCTCATATATCCACAAACGCTGTTAACTTCGGCACGTTTACACGACCACACATATTTATGTAGCTTCACATTGATACACACTCCAATATTTTGTGTACATATAAATGTATGTATGTATGTATTTATGTATATACATATATATATATAGAATACATATGTAGGTATATTTATCAAGGTGTGTTGATATCTGTGTGCATATTTGTTATACAAACACACAGAGCAACCTCTTATATTTGTATGTATGAAAGCGTGCGTTAGGTGTGTGGCGCGTGCGCCTCTGTGAGTTTATTTCTAAGAGAGAACCTCCATGATTTTAATCTCAACCCAGAGCTCTCGGGAACCACTCATCAATCTACCTCATTCCTTGAATTCTCTTATCACCATCTTTTATACTTCGTTCTACCCATTTTTTGCCCTTACCGCATTCACCGCCATCTTCCTATCTACCCTTCTATCTTTACACATTAATCTTTATTATTTAATTTTGTTTATATTTTTGTTTTCTAAATTCCATTTTTATCTTTTATCTTGTTTTTATATTTTACCATTCATCATCATAACTGACAACATTAGCATACCTTACTTGTTTTTGTTTTTTTGAAAAAATCTTTATGATTTCATAAGAATTTATAAACAACCGAGTGCACGCGGGATAATTCTTTCTTCGGAATTGATTCTCGAAACACATTCGAAGCTATAAAAGATAGCATGGAAATATTGAGTTGAAAATTCCTTTTGGATTAAAACAGCCGAAAACTGCTCGTGGTACAGTGGTAGACTGCCTGTCATATGTGCAGTTGATGTAGGTCCGGATCCCATGGACTGCCTTCGACTTTTTTCTATCCAAAAGCATTTTTCAACCCGATGCTATTAATTATATTTCTATATCTAATTCAAGAGCCAATTCCAAAATTACTTTTTTTCATTCTCATTGTTATTTGATATTTTGCTTTTCCGAGTTTTATTGCTATTACTCGTCTGAAAAAAATGCCTTGTGGTGTATGTTCTCGCACTTTCTATTCTGACGTTCAAATCCCGTTGAGCTCAACTTTATCCTTCAGCGTTTCGGGGTCGATAAAATAAAATACCAGTCATGAGCTAGAGTCGATGGTATCGACTCCTCTCCCTACAATTAAGATTGCGTGTTTTAAAATTTGAAACAAATTAGCGGCGCACTGGCAGAATCTGTGGCTCGTTGAACAAAATACACCGTTTCTTCCAACTCTTCACGCTCTGACGAAAAACAGTGAAAATATAATTCCTTAAAATTTGAAATTGCAAGAATTTGGAATATGAAAACTCTGAAGGTCGTGCCTATAATAATTGGTGCATTGGCAACTGTAAGCAAAGGTATAGACAAATGGTTTAAGGAGATTGGAATAGAATGTTCTGAAGAGAGTCTACCGAAAGGTTGCCTCTTAGGGACAGGAAAGATTATCAGGAGGGTTCTAAGCACCTGAAACACTATTGAAAGCTTGGGGATACCTAAAGTTACAGGTAGTAACCCGCTACCAACATAAACCCTACCAGAAGTAAGTACGAACCTGAGTCGTATAATAATAATAATAATAATAATAATAATGATGATAATAATAATAATAATAATAATAAACACTTTCAATACAGTAACCATAAGAGCATCACAGCAAACCACAGCACATACCCAAGGCACACAGAGCTACGCTCGGTAGTGAAGTGAAAGCACGTTATAAAAATAAAATAATAATAATAATGGAAAAGAACATCACAAAATACTGTGGAATTTTAACATACAGTGCGACCAAGCCATAGAAGCGAGACGGCCAGATATCGTGCTCATCCATAAAGATGAAAAAAAATCAAAGATAATAGATATTGCAATACCAGGAGATTGGAGAGTAAAATTTAAGGAAACAGAAAAGATTGAGAAAGAAACATTTGAACAAAAAACATAGAAGCTATACCTGGACGTTCGACACTACACATTATCCTAAAAATAGCCCTGCTTGGAACAAATGCTTGATATGTTTGAGGGTTATGGTTGGTGTGACACGGGTGGACAGGATGAGGAATGAGGAGGTGCGAAAGCGAGCAGGAATGAGAGAAAATCTAACAACCAGAAATGATAGACGAATGTTGAGGTGGTTTAGCCACATGGAGAGGATGAATGAGGAGCGGATGGTAAGGAGGATGATGAAAGAAGTAGTGGTAGGCAGCAGAACCAGGGGCAAACCTCGGTTTGTGTGGATGGATGGATGGAGTGAGGAAAGCGCTGGTGGTTAGAAGTGTTGAAGTGAGAGAGGCAAGAGAATTTATTAATGATAGGAAAGCTTAGAGAGTGTTTGTGGATGGATGAGTGAATTGATGTTGCTCAAAGGGGTACAAAACCAGCATGATGCGATGGGGGTAAACCAATATATGCTGTCGGGCCTCGCTACTGGTATTGGGAGGTTGCGTTCTATGCTTTGACCCTAGCATAGGACGGAGCTCGCCTCTTTGAGCTGGGAAATGAATGGAATGTTTGGTGTGCGTCTTGGTGTGGCTACCCCTCCTAAAATATGGGGAATAGACCTCGGTATATATATACACATACATATACATACAAACACACACATATATACACACAGACGCGCGCGCACACACACGCATACATACATATATATATATATGAATAGCCCACATCCTACGCAAGACACTATCAATTCAATGATACAACCCACACAAAACAATCCTAATAACGAGCAGAAGTAGTGGGGGGGGGGGCAGCCATCATAGCCATGCGTCGAGAGGGATTCTTTGGGATTTCATTCATCATTTTTAAACAACCCTTATTCAGGGACCTTTTGAGTGGGTTTGGTTACTCGACCTGAAGAGGTTTCTGACTGCAAAGAATTTATCCGATGTTCTGACAAGGTACAAAACACACTATTGTAACAAGAAGGTGTTAGTTAATATCATGGGCCCAATACTATTACAAGTACTTTAATTTGAACTCAGACGATAAAGGGCCGAATAGATACCGCTAGGCACTTTTCCGACATTCTATCGATTCTTCTAATCCTTTGACCTCGGAGATATTACTACATATTATGATGCATTTAGTCCAAAGTTCTGACATTTCTGTCGCTCTTTTGGTTTTATATAAAAAAAACAGTAAAGATAGCGTTAAATAACATTACAATCTCTGGAATTACCATTATGTTCAGACAAAAAAAAAAAAGAAAACGGAAAGAAAATTAACCCGGAGCAATACTGGACGCGATTTCTGACATTAAAAGTCTCATCAATCAAAAAATAATGTAGATTTGCCATCGTATGATGGTCAAGCCATGATGATTGACCTCCTCCTCCTCCTCTTCCTCCCCCTCCTACTCCTCCTCCTCATCATCATTATGGTACAATGTAGCTTCCAGGCTAAGTGTCTCGTTACATATAGCGATGATGATTAAAATGAATATTGTAAAGATAATGGCGATGATGATGATTATGAAAACATTTGACCCCCACCATTTTATATACACATACACATTATATACATACATACATACATATATATATATAT
>NC_068991.1:78581944-78588323 GCF_001194135.2 Octopus bimaculoides
TGCACTTTAAAATTACACGTACAAACCGTTCTGCAGGATTCCACATAGTTTCCACCTAACTCGTTTTACCCACAAAGCTTGGATCGACTCGAAATAATGATAAATGATACTGTGGCACTTGCCTAAAACACCACACCCTGGTATCGAACACCACACCCTGGTATCGAACACCACACCCTGGTATCGAACCATGAATTTCGTGGTCGGGAAGCGAACAGCGTCATATTGTAGAAACAAGCGTTTTTTCTCTACTTGGTTTGGTTTTTTTTAATTTTCTTCACTTATTTCTTTGTTTTTTTCTTTCATTCTGTTATCAACCTCTTTGTCATGTGTTAAGCAAAACAAACGAATTCATCGCGATACGTTATTTTTATCTGACAACAGATTTCAAGAGATATTTTTTACTCCCACTACTTCCACTTCTGCCGCCACCTCGTTGTAAGATAAAACGGAGTTGTAGGCTGCCAAAATGAAGAGAAGATAAAACTGTGACAAGTCTTATGTCGTAAACACAACAACCCCACCCTCACCTCGACTCCTTATCAATATTGATGATATTAGCTGCATCGTGTACTTTTAGTATTCCACTTTGCAACATGGTTTCGGGTTCAATTACGACGCACGGCACTTTAAGTTAGCGTCTTCAAACATATCTCCGAGTCGAAACAAGTCTTGTCAACGAATTTTAGTGGCCAGAAACTGTAGGTGATGGTCTTTGCCACGTAAAATACGACTGTCTGTCCCTTCATTACCTGTTAGCTGAATCCACCTTATTGCAAACATTATAGCTAGGAGTCCGATTTGAGGATAGTCTTTTTCTCCTTTTGTCATCTGTTGTTTTTGGACGTCACACAAAAGATCAAAGGTCACAAGCGATTCCCTTTATTCTTTCCCGTAAATAAATGTATAAACTCTCCATCGGTCAAGCTGGTCCAAGCATCTGTCACATGTATATGCAGGCCCGAGCAAGATTTTTTGGCGAAGTCTGGCAAATGCTCATGCATTCACATCTCCTCATGCCAGGAATATTTAATCAAGGAAACGGTCATCGATTGGGGCTGATATAACTTGGCATCAGGGTTGTGGCAGTTGTTGCTGCTAGAATCGATACCGCAAGCCAGTTCTAATGCAACAATCAATGCTCAAGTCTACTGTCATCAATTAGAGCCTTTGAACCAAGCTTTGAAGAAAAAAAGACTCGCTTTAGTGAATCTAAAAGGATTGACGTTTCATCAGGACAGTGCGCGACCCCACACTGCAAAGATCCCATCACAGAAGATCGAAGAGCTTGGTTGGGAAAAAAATCCTCATCCACCTTATTCTCCTGACCTTGCTCTTTCAGACTATTATTTGTTTCGTAGTTTACAGAATCATTTGGGGGACATAACTTTCGCAAGCCGGGAGAAGGTCGAAACTGACATTTCAGAGTTCTTCGCTTTGAAACCAAAAGAGTTTTACATTGATGGGATTAAAAAGCTTGTAAATAGATGGAAGGAATTCATAGATAATCAGGGAAAGTTCATTGATGATTAAATTTCATATAGCATTTGATCACTTGTTTTCTTTATTCAAAATTCGCACAGAACTTATGGGATGACCTGATATAAATGATATTTCGCTTAGGCATTACAAAACGAATAACTTGGTGTAGAACTCAATGTACGTATGCTTCAGAACGAAGCGTTAGTCGAGTACAGAGCGGTAATAAGAAAATGAGATGACAAAGGAATAAACAATTATGTTATGAAATTCATTGGCTTCGAATATCGAGGCTCTGATGAAGCTAAAAGGTGTTACTCAGGCACTGAACTATGAGTCCACTGCATCTTATAGCAGAAACAGCTGTAAGTCAATTGAAGTTCATAAGATAATCATTCCATTGTCATTTCATTTATGCGGGAAAATGAATAGCGAAATGATTCGAGATCCTAATATTTTATTGGTTCATATTTTCTTTAAATGAATGACAAAGCTTTGTTAGGAGTTTAATTCGAATACAAACACACACACACACACACACACACACACACACACACACACACACACACACACACACACACACACACACACACACATACACACACATAATGTAACCTTATTGAACGAATTAAAGCCTTTTCTTTTACAACAATTTGGGATTTGATTCCTATATTTAATTTCAGAATTTGGAAAACATAACTTTTCTGTATAACATACGCTTTTTTTCGGAAATCCTTTGGTAATATATCTCAATAACGAAATAATTTTTAAAATTTGAGTGATAGCTTTATCTGCAAGCTATAGATACTTTTTATGTTTCTAATATTTAGCAGAATATCATTTTGCTTGAGTGTAAAAGCGTTATTTTAACATCAACATTAACTTCCTGCAGTCACATTCATCTGTATCTAGACTTTCAAGCTTAAATACAGATTCAGAAGAAAAACCTCCTACATTTTACACAGCCTTTGATATGATGCTAGTAGAGTTAGGCTGGTGATTAATGTGTCTTCATGTTGTTAATATTTTATCGTTTTAAGGTGGCGAACTGGCAGACACGTTAGCACGCCAGGCGAAATACTTAGCGGTGTGTCGTCTGTCTTTACGTTCTGAGTTCAAATTCCGCCCTTTCAGGGTCGATAAATTAAGTACCAGTTGCGTAGTGGTAATCTAATCCACTGGCCCCCACCCCCAAAATTTCGGGCCTTGTGCCTAGAGTAGAAAAGAATATCTTATCGGTTTTTCTTTTTACTTTAGTTACCTTTATGGATCGGATTGGCGCTCACACTGCTTTTGCTGTTGTAAAGATTAAGGCAGCGAGCTGCCAGAATCGTCAGCACGCTGGGCAAGATGCCTAGCGGCATTTCGTCCGTCTGTACATTCTGAGTTCAAATTCCGCTGTGGTCCGCTTTGCCTTTCTTCTTTTCGGGGTCGATAAAACAAGTACGAGTTGAGCACTGGGGTCGTCGATGTAATTGACTCATCCCTCCCAAGGAACTGCTGGCCTTGTGCCAAAATTTGAAACCTATGTTTATCAACCCGTAAAATGCTGGAGGTTTTTTGTCACACCCTATCTTCCGAATCTTTACATGGGTAACGGTATGATCAAATGATGTGCTCACCCAATATTTAATGGTGCGTACTTTATCGATACGAACGACAAAGCTGAGTTAGAGAAGATATTAATCAGAACATACGCAAGGAAACATCATTAAGTGCCAATGATTTCCTGGTTTAGATCCAAGGTTAGCAATATTGAAGAGAAGGTTGTTAGTCGAGACGATCAATCCGAGTTTATTTGATCGACCTTGAAAAAAGGAAAGGCAAAGATGATAACAGTGGAAGTTGAACACAGAATTCGAAAAGTCGGAACTAAACACCACAAAGCATTTCTTCCAACACTTTAGCCACTTTGCCTTTTCACCTTCCTTATGGATATATATTCAACGCGTCCTTCCTTTTTCTTCCAGGTGGTGGCTGCTATTTCTTAGATACCGAGTGACCTGGTAGAATCGCATCTTTTGGTTAGTTTTTGGAAAGTGCACTATTAGAATTATGTGACCACCATATGATCGTATAACTACTGTATATTTCTCAGAATTAAGGGCTATACAAGAAACATTTCAGCCTAGCGGAATTTAAGAGTGTTAAGATTATGTAATCCATACAGATTATTTAATCCGGCGTTTTAGTGTTTCTGCTACGGCACAGAATTCAAAATATATAAAGGTGGTAAAGTGTCACAAACGGTACACTGCCGGAATACTTGCAGTAATTACAACACAACGTCACCTCTTTTTACCTACCTACCTACCTACCTACTTACTTACCTACCTACCTACCTACCTACCTAGCTACCTACCTACCTACCTAGCTACCTACCTACCTGCCTGTCTGTCTCTCTGTCTGTCTATGTGTGTATGCGTGTTAAACCTTTTGATATGCCTTTTTAAATAAATATACTGTATAATATTTAGTTAAGTCTCATATCCCTTGTACACTGCTATATTTCTATTAATATCACTTTTCAGGTTATACACACACGCACACACGCATGCACACACACACAATATATATATATATATATATATATATATATATATATATATATAATTGAGTGCTTTTGAAATACGGGACGATCTTTCAGGTTATAGCTAATCAATTATGCAGGAAACAAAATTTGATAGTTTGTTAATAGTTGAAATTTCTCAATATATTGCGATAGGAGTTAAAAATGTATTCATAAATTTTAACCTTTATACAAAAGTTCAAAAGGCTGCAATACAATGTGATACTTTTCTGAGAGACAGAGATTATAACTTTTGTAACTTTATCAATATGTCATATAAAAGCATAATCGATTTTATAAATGTTAGAATTGTCGTCTTTGACATTTCAGATATATTTGGATAGTCAAGCCACAATACTTCTTACTGGGTATCTTAATGTAAGCCTATGTTGCGATAATACTTTTAAAAATGATTTTCATCAAAGCTTATAAATCGTTCGTTTCTTTGCCCCATGCATTTGAAATATTGCCCCGGCACACAAATACTTGATAAAGGCACCCCCCCCCCAATAAACAAATAAATAAAGCTGAGTGGACAAAAAACGAAATGCTATATAGTACAACCCATTTTATGGTCTAAATGTTCATTCTGATGGACATTGAAGATGGATGTATAGGCTACTAATCATGAAGCGAATTTCAAAAGACTTTTTTGCACAAAAATATTGCGACAGAGCATCTGAATAACAATAGCTCAATAAAGAGTCTATATTCATTAAAAAATAAATCTACCACTCTTAAATATGTGTATTTAATTTATTTATATTCATAATTATTACTACAATTAATTGAACAAAAAATAACATTATACTTATTAACTATTCTGTTGCTGTTAAACCATTCATATATTGCTTCGACTGTTGCTGTCGACATTTATTTATGAAATTTTGAAATTATAACATCAGCAACAACATCTTGTTATGAAATCATATTAACACCCTTTATTACGAAATTATGAATATCTTTGTAAAATGTGAAACCGGTTGATTATATGAGCGTTCCATTTAAATCATTTTTATTGTGGCGTAACATCGTACATTAGTTTATATAAGATGTACAGCATCTTTAAAATTCTGCAATATATTTCAATACTATAACCTCTCAAATCATTGGGCCACACACGCACATTTGTTTGCATATATGTGCGTATATATACATATATATGTATAATGACACGCACACACACACATACATATCTTCTGTGAGTTGTGTGTCTGTATGTATGTGTGTGTCTGTATGTATGTGTGTGTGTGTGTGTGCGTGCGTGTATTTGTATATGCAACTCTGCTATTGTTCGACTGAGTCGTCATGAATAAATAGGACATGGCTCTTCATCTACCAGTGATATATAAATTTATTTCTAACCAGATTTTCCCATCCCTGTACCCAGAAGGCTTCCCCTACGAATCCCGATTTCCTTATCCCAGGCCTCAACATCTCCGTCCTTTTCCTCTTTTATATTTATTTGCAACCATGATTGTATTTGCACATAACCACTGATACTACTGGAGCACTACATACGTACATACATTTATATATATGTATATAAGAACTGGTAAAGATTAACTAAATAACATGTAAAATAAATTCTTGGCATCATCTTAATAAGCAAATGTCTAGTGGCACTTGCTACAGACACCGAATAAAAAGGAGGAATAATGTCTAGAATTAAGGACTCTCTACAAATGATGTGTTATTAAGGAAAAAAAAAAAAAAACAGTTTTATATGGAGACAACAGGCGTCCTTAGCTCAGCAGTTGTTCCACATGACTCCAGCACAAACAAGATTTAGATATATCCTTCAAGAATAGAGTACAATTATGGGTTGAATAATTTGCATAATTAAAATATAAATGAACAAAAGGAAATAATTAAATGAAGCCAGTGGCTAAATTGGAAAAAAAAACAATGATAAATGAACATACAATAAGTAATAGACAAGACAACTTGTTCATTTATTGAAAAAATCTTCGTTTCGATAGAAAAGTAAATTTCAAGACAAGCCTGCGTTGATTCATGTACACACACGCGCGCGCACGCACACACACACACACACACACACACACACACACACACACACATACACACACAAACACTTACACACACATATATATACATGCATACACACATTCTTATACATGCAGAAATATTTATATATGTATATATGTAAACCAGAGTAAGCACATAAATGCGAAACAAGGTGGAAAAAATAGTACTCGAATACCAGAGGTAGAGTTATATGCTTTATTAAAAAGCAGCAAAAATATTTAAAAACTGTTACTCAGAGTTTCACGTTCCCTTTCGTTGGATAGTTTTGTTTAGATATTCACG
>NC_068991.1:78588333-78590125 GCF_001194135.2 Octopus bimaculoides
GTTACTCAGAGTTTCACGTTCCCTTTCGTTGGATAGTTTTGTTTAGATATTCACGGGAACGTGAAACTCCGAGTAACAGTTTTTGTGATATTTTTGCTGCTTTTTTTATAAAGTGTATATATATATATATATATATATATATATATATATATGAATGTGGTAATAGCCATATATCTATCTACCTATCTATTTATCTATCTATCGATGCATATGTATGTGTGTATGTGCGTATCTGTGAATGTGTGTGTGTATATGTATGTATGCTTGCGTTGATGTGTGTCTGCTATTTTACTTTCTGTTGTGGTAACACGTTCGATATTATTTTCGCTAGTGTTTGAATTTTGGAGGGTGTTCTTACTTTGATGCAGCGTTGCTAAGCTGTCAGGTACACATTTCATTCTCGCTCTCGCTCTCTTTCTCTCTCGCAGTAACCACAAACACACACACACACGCGTGCGCGCGCGCACACGTATGTACATATATTTATGCACATATAAATACACACACAAAGGCGTAGTATATGCATATAAACACATATGCTTTACACACACACGTATATATTCACACATATACACACGCGCGTGCATGTTTACACACATAACTGTACATGTGTGTGTGTGTGCGTGTGTGTGTATTTGTGTGGGTGCATTAGCGTATATTTCTGTATACGTAGTACATGCGTACCGATGTTGAACGTCAATAGCAAATGGAAAGTAACGAAGGCATGAGGCAGCCGAGAGAGCAAGAAACAAGAAAAACAGAAAAACAACAGAAAAACAAGCATTAAAAGATATAAATGGTTAAAAAAAACACACAAAAGAAGTAAGACGCAAAATGCATGAAGTATTTTCTCCACCGTACAAACAAAAAAACAAAAAACAAAAGCAGGATCAATAATATGAAAACATTAAACAAACGGACTAATATATTTATTAGAACAATAACGTGAGGAAGAAAAGGAGACATCAACAAACAGTTAAACCAAATATGTATAAGAACGGAAAGCCTAGAGATAAGCAAACACTAGTAACGGAGGATGTGTCTTGAGTCTAAATTGCTAAGCAGGCATTAAGATTCGTGTTTCCTTCACTCAGAAACATGTTAAGAAACCTCATGCCAGAGACTTAGAGGCTGTTAAGACATTCCAGTCCAGGCCGTTGGTGTAGTTTTTTGTTTTATTTTACACACGTGCACCTGCATGCTGTGTGTGAGAATTAGGTGAGTGGGTGTCTGTTTGTTTGTACGTGTGTGTGTGAAGGCGGATTGATTTGGCGGTACATATTAGTGGTATTGCAATTGGCATGGAAATGAAAGAAAAGGTTAGAGCCAAAGGAAACTGCTAGTGGGCCAGCAATATAAAGCATTCATATTTCTCATCTTCCATACCCTTACGTATGTAATTACTATCCGTGTATATATATATATATATATATATATATTTGTGTCTGTGTATATATACATATATATATCTGTATTTGTGTGTGTGTATATATATATATATGTGTGTGTGTGTGTGTGTGTATATATATATTTGTGTGTGTGTGTGTAGATATATATATGTATGTATATATATAGTGTAACCGCGTGTGTATCGTTGGCGATTTTCTTCCTCCGTCTTCCCTTCCTTTGGACTTGCCTCTATTTCTGACGAAAAGCTTGGCTCGAAACGTTAAATCCTCTTTTCCTTCCTTTCCTGAGCGTCTGATAATACGTATCTAAATTTATCTAAGTTTGTGCATATATAAATATGGGGAGACAGAGGGGCCACAAGGATACGTATATATATATATAT
>NC_068991.1:78590954-78597168 GCF_001194135.2 Octopus bimaculoides
TATATATGTATGTATGTATGCTTGTATGTATGTATATATGTTTGTATGTATGTTTGTATGTATGTATGTATGTATGTTTGTTTGTATGTATATATATCATAAGGGCACATCAGCCATCGGCACAAATATACACACGCTGACATTACCTCAAATTTCACGAACCAACAGCACAGTATTTATAAACCTACAACTACACACACACACACACACACACACACACACACGCACGCACACATACACACACATTCATACATACTTCTAACACACAGAGCTACACCATTCTCTTTATGTTCACTTCCAACAACAACAACGGTTTCTGATTTTAAAATCTTTGTCTACATCACATCACTCGTGGACTTCGACTCCAACTCGAGAGGTTGCGCGAGATGAGGTTGTGTGTATTATCTCCGAGCGATTGTACAGTCTTGTGACCTGCATAAGTTCATGGACTTGCTCCATGAGGACCTGAACGGTCCCTCGGAGTTATAGAGAAAAAAACACGGTGGTAGTGCTTTTCAACGAAAATAGTGGTCTGTTCGACCAGAACAGTGGCTTGAAAATTTTAGACGTCTTTGATTGATTGTCTGACGGACGGGCGGCAAAGTTCTATACAGTGGCTTGTTTAATATGTAGTCGGCATAAGAAATGCTAAACGCCTTGTGCGAATGTGATGTGTATGTGTCATGAAGTGATCATTGTTGAGCTACCGTAAGATGTCAGCATTCAGAGCCGTTGAGCAGAATAGTTTCTACTGTTGCACGAAACAGGCGTAGTTAGACCACGTGACAGTTGTGGTACTCTCTAAAGTTTCCATAGCTTGACGAATGCACACTATCTTATCACTTTACTAATGTTAACATCTCAGCTAGTTGAGCGAATACGACAGCCCAGGTAACAAAGATTGGCAACTGACACAACGGACCTCGATGAAAGTGTAAGATCACCCACACCAGAATTTTTCACCAACGATTATGGTTTTTGTCATCGAACGAGTTCTTGTGAAGCCAACTTAATGGCAACCAACATTTATGGTTGTATGTGAGACGAGTGCATTGTCATCTGTGAAGTCAAAGTCAATGAAATACTTGTCTAATACTCAGAACCGTTAAAGGTAAAATGTACCATGACAGGATTTGAACTCAGATTGTAAAGAGCCAAAATAAATATTGCAAGGTATTTTATCGGACGGTCTAACGATTTTGCCAGCTCAGTAATAATGTCTAACGTGGAAAATCCTGTTTCTATGCCAACGATTAATTACGGTGTACTTTGGTAAAATCATGAACCTTCACATTCTGAGCAATCACTGGCTTAATTCGGCTAAGAGCGATGCCAGTCATACATGTGATGCATCTTGGTGCCATTGTTGCTGCAGGCATTGCTGCTAGAACGCAAAATGCTGGAAGAAACACCCTAAGGTCTCTCGTTTCAAACTCTATCAGTTCTGATGAGCTATCACTCTGGATTGGTGCTTTGTTATTACCTTCAAAAATATGAATGGTGAAGTTGGCCATGACAGTATTTGAACCCAGAACAAAGAGAGCCGGGAAAAATACTGTGAGATATTCTATCCAACGTTCTAATAACTCTGTCAAATCTTCAGACCTTAAACATCAAATCACAACCAAGGCTCTTGTATTGATTCCACGCAAGTTTTTCAACCATAAAAAGTTTGTCTTTGTAATTTTGTCGATATCAGTACCATCGTTTTTATTGTTAATGAAAGCTTTTGGGCAATACAGTGCTGTGATATTTATATTGTAGTTTTCATATTTATTGAGATATTTTTCATGTGATTTAACATGGAACACAACATACCGTTATTCAATATTGACAAATGCTTTAAGGGAATAATCTAGCATTTACAGATCATAATATTGCTTGTTTAAGAAACGTAGTGATATCTATATATCTATACTTATATTCAGGCTGTCAACATCTTTGCTGAAAACGCTTTTATACTTTTTCTGTTCTATCATTCGCAAATGGAATGATAGACGACATATTTCATACATGCTTTAATGATTTCAATCCAATATCGAAATCAGTAATTCCTTGGCTTCCCAGCTCCCTTCTGCAAGGCATAATTATCCAGTGCAGTGATGTCAATTATTTCTCATTTTTGTTGTTGCTGCTGACAGCCGAGTATCTCGGGGTTGCTGCGCTCGTTGATAGTCGATTCGTCCGTTTAAATTCTCCTTGGATATTACAATGTCACATCTAAAAGATGCGGAGACGCATTGGCAAACTCCGAGTATTTCGCCTTAACTAAAAAAAAGGTTGTTATTAATTTTGCTTTGTTATCATATATATCAATCTTACTGTGATGAGGATGTTAATTATTCCTGTCATTGTGACTGTCATTGGTTTGTTGCTATATGGAAAGTGTTATTGTTTCTTCTACAAACAGGCAACGATCTGTAACCTTGGAAAGGCATGTTTTAATATTTATTCGGAAGGTAAGGCCAGAATCTGCCAGAATCGTTAGCACGGCGGACGAAATACTTAATGGCATTTCGTCCGGCGTGCTAACGATTCTGGCAGATCATCGCCTTATCTTCCGAATAAATATTTGGTGCCATTTCGTCCGGCGTGGAAGTGAAAAGCCTGTGAAACTGTCCAGAAGTTTATCATTTAAGTATATATGAGCATGTCTCAACATGCAGGTATAAGCATTAGAATAAATACATAAACAAAACAAACAAATCTGCGCACATTCATAAATACATACCCTGTTGATGTTGAAATTTTAATGAAGGAGTCTTGGATCTTGGTTAGAAACCGGTTCTTTCTCTATTGACAAGAAATCTTGAAATAAACGGAATAATGACATACATACACACACACATGTACATGCAGATATAACTCACTTCCGGCTCACAGCTAAACCAGTTTCCCAGTATATAGCTGCTACTTGGTTTACAAACCCTGAATATAAAATAAAAGCCAACCCTACTGTTATTTAAACTCAGAACGTTGTGAGAATTGTGAGAGGACATTTCAATGCAATAAAGCTTTCCACTCTGTGGCAAATATTAATGAAACACGAAAATAAAAGATGCTAAAACTCGTTATTGAATACATACAAATGAAAATAATTCTTAGAAATATGAAGTGGAATCGTGAATAGTAATTCTGAAAAACAGGAAGCAGTGGAAGCGATTCAAATAAGAAAGGAAATAAAAGGTTATATGATGCTCAGAATATATTTTCTTTGTTTTCTTCTAATATTCTACCTTATATTGTTGTATATCACTAGTAACACTTTAGGTCAAATAAGTATTTTCCCGATATCCCTTTTTGCTACTCTGGTAAACTATTTCAAAGAAATAGCTTGTCTATTGGAAAGTATGAATGTAAAATCACCCACTCACATGCCAGAAAGAAACTTATTGATCGGCATCGCAAGGGATATTTTCAGAAACAAAAAAATGTTTCCCCTTTCATTTCAAAATCTTGTTCGTATTTTTTTGTTTTGGCTTCTCCTAGCATGTTGGTGACTTGTTAAAGTTTACAATGTTGAAGCTAAGTATTTTAACAAAGAAAAGAGAGACTTTGTCTTCCATAGAATTTCAGCTGCTGTTAGTTATAACTCAGTTGTTTCTGCCACTTTCAACTTTGTAGTCATTTTTTTTTCGGATATAATTCTTAAAATTCGCAAGAAGTGATGTAATGGTGAGCTTCGTTGGCGTCACATGAAAAACAGAAAAAGAAAGGTGGAGTGGATTTATTGATATGTAGCTCTACTGTAGTGCCAAATAAATATACATAATAAATGAAAGTGGGGAAGAGAGAGAGAGCATATAAATGCTCTCTCATTCTGCTCGAAATATCAGTTAAAGATACTGTTCTAAAAGAGGTGGATTTGTTAGCTAAACAATAAATGAAATATATTAATAAATTGAGATTAACTTAACCATGTTTTTAGTCAATATTAACGCGAACCAATGTCTAAATTAATAAGCACAACCTTCTAATTTCTTTGAGCTACGATTAGGACGTTTTGTAAATCTCTAGTTCAGACAGGTAGGGAATTGCTGTTGGCTGAAACATACCTAGGTATAGGTAGTTTGTCAAGAATTCCTTGAAGGAATTTGACCAGGTGCCGTTTAAAGGTCATGGGTCGACTTTTCTTTCTTGATTTATTTCAGGATAATGTTAAATATAGCTGGGTCGATTGAGGCTGTGTCACAGTGCATTGATATACTGTGGTTCAATTATTGTTAGGGGCATATGGCACGGGGTATTAGACTTAGTTTATTTTTTAACGTTGAGATTACTGGAGTAATGCATTTATCAGAAATGCAATTTTATTGTAATTTTCCTTCTAGTATCCATGCTAATCATGCAGTATTTTTACTGTATGAATAACCTTTTCCCCATTAGTTTGTCTTCTCCAAAATTACCTTAATTATAAATTTTGATGAATCATATTTTAACTTCATATTAGACTTTATATAATTAATATTTTCGCTGAAAATTTTAATGTTTAATTCAAATTCTAAAACATGCTGACTTGTCAGGTTTTGTAAGGAATTTTAATTTAGATTTTAATTTAAATTCAAGATTACATTAATTTATCTCTTGGCTTTCCTTTTTGCTTTGGTCGTAACGCATGCTGTGTTATATTGAATTGGTAAAGCAACTAGAATACCATACTTTCGATAACCATTTGAGCTATTTATTTTCTTTAGACCATCACTCGTTTTGTTTTTTCTTCTTTCTGGTTGAGTTCTTGATCTGGTACCTATTCATACTAATTCAGAATAAAGCACTTTGCCCCAGGAACATGACTTTAATCTTTTACTGCTTTTAACCATTGGACTGAAATTATACTGGAGTATTTTTCCTTGAACGGTTTGGTCGATGAAATCCATTTCAGCACTTGGGTTTCAGCCTGGTATTTATTCTATCGAAGGACTGTAAACACTAGCGACTCTATCAATTCAATACCCCGGCGGAACTGTATTGCTTATATTAATTGCTGTTGTTGTTATTGTTGTTTAGTCCTAAGTTTACTGAGCAGTCTTAAGATTAAAGTGTTCCTTCCTCGTCGACCATCTTGCCCTTACATTCACGAATGCCTTATTCAATGGTTCTTTCCTTTCTTCAGAACAATAGAGTATAATCTGAGAGAAACTGGCTGCTCTTACTAGCGGGTTGAGTGACTGTATAGAGGATTAATTTATTTGCCATTTTAGTCATTGTTGTTGTTGTTGTTGTGGTAGTGATCGTCATTGCTTTTGTCTTTTAGTCTCAGGAGAGTTCTGAAGGAGTAAACCTATAATCAAAGTTGTTTTATCCATAATCCTTAGAGATTTTTAAGGCAGATTATCTAAAGCTACATTATTCAGTATGTTTTTCTCCATGCGCAATTCGAATAAAATTTGGCTGCGACTTCTAGCGACCAAGTGGTTTGCTGAGTTAGTATATTAAGTTGGCAGATAATAATATATAGTTGCTGGAATTTTTATCAACTTCTTGTGACATCCATGTAGACAGGTTTCAACTTTCACTGAATTTTCAAAATTAATTAGATATTTCAGATGTGTAAGCAAATGTCAAATGGCAGGACTGCTAGCTGATAGGAATGGAATAGCGATATCTCGTTGGCACTGAGTGATGGCAGGCAATGCGGAAAACCTCCCAGATCATTAATTAATATACGTAAGGTAATCTTTAGCTTTAACAAGAAATAAGATATACACGGATAAGAATAAAACATCGAGCTTTGCAATATTGTGGTTCAACTTAAACGACATATATAGGTGTATATCACAGACTCCAGATTTGAAAAATGGATGATGCATAAGACTGAAGCTTATGCACGCACGTATACGTGCGCATGCACCGACTCACAGACACACAGACACATAGACACACACATGCAAACCACATATACACTCACAGGTATACACAGCAACTCGAAGACACACACACATACACACAAGCAAACAACACAAAAGATACGTATTTATAAAACATAACGAGGAGCTCGTAAGGAGTGGCTCAATCTGCTAGAAATAATAGTCGGGTCTTCGTCAAATCATATCACTTTACCGTTTTAAATAGTTTCCTGTTTCTCATTGAAGTTAGTCACGGCTGGAAAGCTTTTGTTTAAACATCTACTTAGTCAGATCTGATCTGGTGTTAAGCTACATACATACATACATACATACATACATACATACATATATATATATATATATATATA
>NC_068991.1:78597331-78597843 GCF_001194135.2 Octopus bimaculoides
GGAAGAGAAAGAGAAGGAGAGGGAGAGAAAGGAATTAAGATTAAAAGTAGAAAAGAAAGAATTTAGTACCGAATTCTGTTTATGTGGCAGACAATCTCTTTGATAAACGATAGTACCCGAAACATTAGATTCTCATGTGTTTCTTTCTTTAGCGTATTTACCTTGTAAATGCATTTCTTTGATTGTTGTTTTTTTCCCTTTATATATCTACGCTTTTCAGTCACGAACTTTTGCTTGTCTGATTCCGTGTGTTACTATTTATTTGTCTCTTCTTTGGTTCATAATCTTACACAGACTATTTGTGCGATTTTCTCTCTATCTTACTCTTTCTCTCCCTCTCTCTTCCCCTCTCTCTTCCCCTCTCTCTCTTCTTCTCTCTCATTTCCCCTCTCCCCCTCTCCTCCCTTCTCTCTCTATAGACATATGCATACATATATATATACATATATACATATCCACACATACATACATACATGCACACAACACTCATATATATATATAAATATATATAT
>NC_068991.1:78597853-78601902 GCF_001194135.2 Octopus bimaculoides
ATAATAGAATAATTATGAGTAGTATATCGAGAAAAGGATATCCTTTAATACAGCACAACTCATTAGCGCTCTTAAGGAGTAATAAGAGTATAGGCAAGAGTGGAGAAGAAATTTCAAAGGTGAAGCCCCTTTATTAAATTAAATCCCTTCGCATCACAGGCGTATTCGTATACAGTATCATTTCAAGAACAAATATACAAATCATGAAAGCATATAATACATAAATGTAACAGCATTAAAGCATTCGATGTTAAGCATTCAAGTTTTACTAATCGATGACGAGGTTAGAAGGTTGGAATCCAAATAGTGGTGGTATACGATGAATTAGGATGAATATTCAGTGAGTTTATATTCTTACAATCGTTTCGAAAAATTGTGGTTTGAAGTGGGAGAGTTTTCTATCCATTCTGTCAACACTTCAAATGTAAAATTCTTCCCTGGAGACAGAGGCTGGTGTTATCCGATGATGGAATCAAGTAACAATCATTATTTTGGACAACCAGGCCCCCACAAACAGCTGTTGGACTCGTAAAACTTATTCAACTCCTTTAATTCCTGATATCATTTCTCTTCTGTATAAGTCGGACCTTTTTATATGTAAACTTCTTGTATTAAATGTATTTAATATTTTTTGTATATCGATTTGCCTAACTTGCTGTCCTTTCATTTATTTATATATATATATATATATATGTGTGTGTGTGTGTGTGTGTGTGTGTGTGTGTGTGTGTGTGTGTGTGTGCGTGCGTGCGTGTGAGTGTGTGAGTCTAAGTACCAGACTTAAAAAAATAATGGGGTCGATTCGTTCGAGTAAAGCCTTTCAAGACGGTGCTCCATTATGGCCGCAGTGCAATGTCGGAAACAAGTAAAAGACAAAAGCTTTGTTTAACACAAAAATGGCTTATTTTTTAAAACGTAAATCCTCAAATAGTTTGTCATAATTGATCATAGAACAAGTTTGTTAAACATGTTCTACCTTGCTCTAAAAGATAATTATAAATAATTTTAAACAAAACATTACGCAGAGAATTTGTTTTATATCTCTGACATTAGCTAAAATCTTCCAAGAAACAACAATGATTTTTAGACAACTTGACATGTTAATTCGCCTTTTATTTGATCGTTCGTCTTTGTTTTCTTTTTCAACCTACCACTCTTTTCTTTTTATGAGCGTATATATCACTATATGCCTATCTCTTTTCTCTCGTTCTCTCTCTATCTTTTCCAGAGCTCTGTAGGTATTGGTAGATGTACGTCTAAATTTAGGTACACATACTTGAATGCTCACAGCTACATCTCTCTCCGTACACACAAACTTGCATTTATGTACATGGTCGCACACACACACACACACACACACACACACACACACACACACACACACACACACACACACACACACACACACACACACACACACACACAAAGGGTGCGATGGGTAAATTGTCGCCATTTTATATTTTTTAACTTCGCGCATGCACGTTGTTTTTGATTTTGTCGATTACACTGTATAGTAGGGTCAGTTGGGCACTATCTTTGAGAAAAATTGCCGCTGGCTTCAACCATGGCCTCCAGACGACTTTGGAATCTCCTGCAACTCTTCTAGACGATCTCCTTATTTAAGTGTGTGAATACTGCCATAATCCTTGCCTTCAGTTCATCTTTGGTTGAAGCCAATGACGTTTTTATTGAATAAATTTACTCTTTCGTATTTCAAGATATTTTAATGTAATTTTCGTAAATATATTTGATAAAATGAGATGTCAGTGTTATTTTGTTTTTTTTTGCGTAATTTAGACGACAATTTATTCACCTCACCCTGTGTACATGTAGGATGAAACTCTGAGCGGCACCAGAGTGGTAGCTCAAAATTTAATTTCTATTTTCCATCTACCATTGTGTGTGTGTGTGTACATACATACAAATACGATTTATTAACATGCATAAAAATAATATATATAAATCAGCAATATATACGAATATATATATAAATATATATACGAATGAATATATATGTGTGTGTATTAACTTTTACAAGGAAAATTTTCACAATGACATCGAAATTTTGGCCGGCTTGCCTTCATCAATGTCAAACATTTTCCTGTAAACGTTAATAAATTATATACTCTACTAAAAAAATATTGAGTAATCCTTTAATCCTTCAGTTTAATGTTAAATTGTTTTAAGCGTAACTTGACATATATAAAAAAAAACTACCAAACATTATTATACACGTGTACACACACGCACAGAGTACACATATGTTTATGTCAGCATTAATCAAATGATATAGATCAATACACATTTCATGCGTTAGACATAAGAGTTCAATGCGGATTCAGACTATAATTGTTGTAATATAGTGATATAAAATATACATACAACACAACGCAAATGTTTTAGTGCCTCGTCTGCTAAAGATAAGGTAGGACAACCGCTGTGTCGGTGACGCATATTGAGCTAGAAACACCTGTTTGTAGTTGTCCTCTTATCTTCAGACAATCCGAATGTTTTCCCGTTAATGGCATATCAGCTTCGGAGAATCTTCACATTGCAGTTGGTCCTAATTGCCACTAAGTATTTGTTTACTTTTCCTCCGAAGGGAGATAATATGAATAAATCACTAACTTATCTTGTAGGGTATCTGATATATCTTTATTCATCGTTATTGTTCACATGGCCACTCTGAATTGTCTTAGCTCATTTTCATGTATGTATGTGTGTATGTATGTGTGTGGGTATGTATGTATAAATGTATGTATGTGTGTGTGTAAATGTATGTATGTGTATATGTGTGGGTATGTATGTGTGTATAAATGTATGTATGTGTATATGTGCAGGTATGTTCGTATGTATGGATGCATATATAGATGTATGTATGTATATCTCTTCTATTTTTTGTTATAAATCTTCCACTGAGGAGGGAGCTGGTTTGCAACAAAGACACAAGGCTTCATCTTTTGGATGGAGTTAACACAGGCAAATTCACATTTGGAACTTGAGAGAAGTCTTGTGTATTTTTACTGTTCCACTAACAGATTGCACTTGTAATGTTCGAACCAACCGATCAATTTCTTTTTCTGAAAATCCCAGTTTACCCAGATTCTCTTTTAAGCATTTACTTACAAAACCTATTACTCCAATTATTATTGGTATGAAATGAATTCATAGTCTGGATATAGAAGCTGGAGGTTTCGAAACATCTGTCCATGGATATCCGCTTATTCTTTTATTTTCAAAGAGATATTTATATCTGCAGGACAGCTGACCTCTATGATGGAACATACCTTTGCCCTCTGTCCCAAACAACAATATCCGGCCTGTTATGCTTACATTTGGCAAAAATTTTGATGCGAATATTCCACCAGTATTCCTTGAGTTGGTGTTTATGAGTGTTTTCCATAACAGAGGGATTTTTTAAGTTTATTTCAGAAAAGTCTTTCTTGCGGATGGCATTGTAAATTATTTTAGCAGCAACATCGTGCTGCATTGGGAGGTAGTACCGTGTATGTATGTATGTATGTATGTATGTATGTATGTATGTATGTATGTATGTATGTATGTATGTATGCGTGTGTGTGTGTATGAGTGTGTATGTATATATAATATATATATTACGGAGATGTACTTGCATAGCAAGTGGCCTGATCTGAGATCGTGTGCTGGAACGAAAACAATTGCAGCGTGGAAGGTGTTTATAAGCTATTTAAAATAACACCCAAAAACCGTTAGATTCACTTCAACATTTAAATTTAATTTGTCAAAATATTTTCGTTGCTTTGAGACCGTGACCTGTTCGCTGAAGCTTTGAGACCGTGACCTGTTCACTGAAAAAATTCTGTGCTGTATGCAACACAGAATTTTTTCAGTGAACAGGTCACGGTCACAAAGCAACGAAAATATTTTGACATATTAAATTTAAATGTTGAAGTGAATCTAACGGTTTTTGGGTGTTATTTTAAATAGCTTATAAACACCTTCCACGCTGCAATTGTTTTCGTTCCAGCACACGATCTCAGATCAGGCCACTTGCTATGCAAGTACATCTC
>NC_068991.1:78601961-78603210 GCF_001194135.2 Octopus bimaculoides
TATATATATATATATATGGATGCATGGAGGTCTGCCTGCCTGTATATATGTATGTATGCACGCATGTTTATATCTATATCTATCTATGTATCTATCTCTTTGCCTTTTTATCTATCTCTCTATCTATCTCTCTATCTCTCTATCTATCTATCTATCTATCTATCTATCTATCTAGTCATGTATTTGATTTTCGACATATACGCACAGTAATTTAGTATAGATATAGCCGCTCTATCTTAATTCTCTTTTTTCTTTGAGTTTGATAGTGATGCCCAACAAGTTTCAAATTACTCACTAAACATTTCCGAAGTTCTACATTAATTACCCGGTTGTATTACGGAATCACCCGAAGTGTTCTTCAATAAACAATTTGCAAACGGTCTTTTCAGGCTTCTGTCTTCTCGGCAGTTGAGATAAATTTGGCCTCAGACATAGTTGACATCGATATTGATATATTTGGTAAATATGAAAACAAGAATATCAAGAGACGTATCAGAATAATTTTTCATTTATTCAATTAACACCGTTTTTAGAAAGAGTTGCACAATCGTTCGGTGACAGGACTGATTCCAAATGAGAGGGGTAATAATCTAAAGAATAAAGCATCCTCCAGAATTGGCATGATATTACAGAGTTTGTCTTGAGACGAGAGAACAGTTGAATACACGTTTCTCACTTAACACGCGTCATCAGCGCAGCAGTTGTACAATTTTGTATCCAGCAGACAATATATTTCGATATATTCAAAAAGAATAGAACAGATTTATGACCTATGATAATTTCTATGATTTAAACGAAGAAGAGACCCTCACTCCTTCCTAAGTCTGCTCGAAGTAGCAGCTACACCTCATTCGGATCCCATCTTTCGGTCTAAAACAGAGAAATGAAAAGAAGAAGAAAGGGAAAAATACACCAGACGGTATGACCCTCGATAACTGTAAGCCATAAACCGAGAGGATGCTCTCGAGTAAAATATCTTTGAAAATGCTCGATCACCACTACCACCGCCATCACCTCTGACCCTGCTGCCGCCACCACGGCCGCCGCCACTACGCTGAATAGGAGTCTAAAACGTGTATGAATATTAAGATCTTGTTTCTTTTACAGCTTTTAGTTTAAATTTACGGCTATCAAAACATTTTAATGCTTGGTTTGTATGAAATTAAAACATTTTTGAATTAACGTAATTGTGACACATAGATAAATAATGGAATTTATAGCTTATATCTATCTGTGTATATATACATAT
>NC_068991.1:78603680-78615236 GCF_001194135.2 Octopus bimaculoides
TATATATATATATATATATATATATAAATACACACACACACACACATATATATGTGTAATCATACATCTGTGCAAGTTTCAAAATGTAAGCCTCGTCTCATAGATGGCGTTCTTCATATTCTTTGTGTTGTAGTTTTGTTTTCTTTCATAACGATAGTTCCGCCCTCAATTTAACAGAATATGGTTTATTTAATAGTCCAAGAAAAACATCTTTGTTATTCTTGTTATCGATATTTTGACACATATTTGTTTGTAGCAATCTATTGGCTTCCTTTCAAGAGAGGATATAATCAAATTTCTATGAGAACAAAGATGTAACACAACAGCAGCCTTGATAGTATGTTGGTCTTTGTAACTTTAGCAGGATGTGTTCGTGTACGATGTGTAACTCTGTTTAACTCAATGACTTCTAGTCTACGAAATGTAGTCGGAGAGAGAAATGCAATAATAATAGATACCCCAAGCCTCTCAAGGTCATTCAGTATAAGCGATAAAATCACTCAGATGATAGTATCAAGGTTACTCCTCAATTTGGATGCTTAAATGTTTAGTTTTGAGGATTAAACGTCACTGGAGAGTAATTCATAGGAGGGCAGTTTGAAAGAGTAAGGATTGGATTAAATGTACAGAGATGAGGAAGGTTTGCCGGGGGAAACATAATTGGGGGAGGTGAGAAACGAGAGATAAAAGGAAATTGAAATTAGTGAGTTTAAGGAGAGATGGTATAAAGACGTGTAAATGAAGGGTCAAGTAGATAGGTAGATAGAGATAGATATCTAGGTAGAGGTATATAAAAAGAGAGACAGACAGACAGACAGATAGAGACAGGCAGAGATGGAGGGAGAGAGAGAGAGAGAGGGGGAAATAAATGATTAGATAGGAAGGCGAGAAAATGAATGCATAAAAGAATAAAAGATATATGTATGTCATTATTCAGTTTAATTTCAAGATTTCTTACCAATAGAGAAAGAGCCGGTTTCTAACCTAGAGCCAAGGCTCCTTCGCTGGAATTTCAACATTAACAACAAGGTATTTTTATATGCATGTACGTATGTATATGTGCAGATTTGTATGTTTTATGTATATATTCTCATGCATATAGTTACATATCTAGACATGCTCATATATATTCAAATGATAAATTTCTGGAAAGTGTTACAGATTTCTACAGTTCCAGTGATAGGATTGGATCTGTAGTCTTCAAATTAGCTTTCTCCTTTCTGATTTTGAGAAGCCTAATTTCTCAAGATTGGTATCTAAGCAGTGTGTTACATATCCCAGTGTCCCAATAATTACAGGTATATACCTGAACTTGTAATTTGGATAGAGTAACTGCAGATTTCTCAATAGTTCAGCATAGGTGTTCTCTTTTTCACTAATCTTCAGCTCTATGTTAACCTCCGCTGTGCAACTAATTTCCACAACAGTGCACAGTTTCTCTTCTCTATCTCAAATCATTATATCAGGCCTGTTGTGCTTACAATTGATTGAGGTTTTCACTGTATGTAAGTATGTATATATGTGTATATCTGCATATCTGTAGATACCTTTTATCTTTTATCGGTTACATTTTCAACCATTGGACAGAAGTCATAATGAGGCACCGCCTTGAATGGGTTAGTCAAACAAATCGAACATCAGGTTCTTGTTGCATTGGTCACATTTGCTGAACGACGCCCTAAACAAACCGACACCGGTGGTGGGGACAAACACAGCTGCAAAGTCACATATATATACGTGCGCGCACGCACGCGTGTTGCACACACGCGTGTGTGTATCTTTAAGTCTGTATTTGTCACCCACTGTTTGGCAACCGCTGTTGTTTTGTTTACGCCTGCGTTATCTAGCGACAAAAGCAACCGATAGAAAATGTGCCAAACTTTAAAAATAAATGAAATAAAACGTAAGTACGGGAGTAGAGTTGTTCAACTAACCTTTCAAAGAAGCGTAATTCCTGCATGGTCGCAGTTGAATGCCTGAAACACCTAACAGAAGAAGAAGAGTAAAAGAAATCCTATGTATTGTACACATATATATATCTTAAGAATGCAAGAAAGTAACTTAATGTTGAAATGCAAATAAAAAAACAAAAAAGAAAATGGGAGGAAAAGCGAAAATTAATGTGAAAATATTCACCAAGTGTGCTACCATTTTTATGAGGATAACTATCACTCGAATGCGTTTAGAGAAAAATAACAAAGAAATATATTGCATTAGGATGCCATAAACTCAGCGGGTCATTTTTGGCAGATTCTCGTCAGTTCACAGCTAATCGGGAAGGTTATATCAGATCTGTTCGCGTCTGCAGAACTCTCGTATGTTTTGTTTCATATTTCTGGAAATAGTTCTTTCATCAAAAGAACAATCTTTACGTTTTATTATTAATTGACTCTGATGGATGACCTCCACTTTGGGAATGTCTTTATTTACTTATTTGTTTATTTATTTATTTATTTACTTTTCTATTTATCTCTTTTCAACACAAAAGATCGTACTAACTGCATTACATATATGTGTGTGAGTTTATGTGCATGTGTGTGTGTACGTACGTATATATATATATATATATATATATATATATATATTTCTGTATGTGTAAAATAACAGTTTTAGAAAAAAAACATTGGTTTCATATCAAACAGGAACAGCACAAATATCAGTAACATCAATGTCTGTGCAACTAGGTTACATGTATGTCATTCTTCAGTTTAATTTCAAGATTTCTGGCTATTAGAGAAAGAACCGGTTTCTAACCTAGATTCAAGGCTCCTTCATTGGAATTTGAACATCAACAACAGGATATGTATGTATGTATTCTCATGCATATAGTTACATATCTAGACATGCTCATATATATTTAAATGATAAACTTCTGGAAAGGTTTATAGATTTTTATAGTTCCAGTGATGGTTTGGATCTGTAGTTTTCGAATTAGCTTTCTACTTTCTGCTTTTGAGAAGCCTAATTTCTCAAGATTGGTATCTAGGCAGTATGTATATATGTATGTATGTATGTATGTATGTATGTATGTATGTATGTATGTATGTATGTATGTATGTATGTATGCATGCATGTATGGATGCATGTATGTATAGCAATGTAACTACACGTATATCGCTGGCGATATCTTCTCCGTCTTTCGACTTTTCTCTTTCTCATTTCCGACGAAGAGCTGTGCTCGAAACGTCAAGCTCTCTCCTTTCACTGAGCGTCAAGCTAATACGTTCGATGTCTTTTTCATTTTTTATTCGTTTATATGAATTGTTTGTTTATTTGAAATGACTATATATATATATAGTGTTGACTGAGTTATATATAAAGCTACGGTTTTATTAAGTTCGTTTAGAGTTGCCTCACTTAGGTACATCTCATTGACAAGGGTCAAACAAATCGAAACATCGATGTCTGGCATTCCTAACTAATTCTGCTTATTTCTAAACACTGCTTAGCACAAACGCTCCGTTATATATAATTATAAATGCAAACATATGCACAGATACACACATAATACCTATAAATGTGCGTTTGATAAATACATGTACGTATCCATGTATGCACGTCTGTATGTATCCCCGTAAGTAGGTAAGCAGGTAAATATATATACATTTTAACGGTGGTGCCCCCACCCAGCATGGCCGCAGTTCTCGAGCTGAATCTGGTTAAGAAAAATGTATATGTGTGTATATATGAATTTGTATGTATGAATGCGTGCGCATACATCTTTCGACTGGTCGATTATAACTATGCATAGAGATATTGAAACAGTAACCATAATACAGTCTTTAGGCTTGTATATGTTCCTCTACAATATGTGAATTGTCCTCTCCAGTCTTGTGTAATGTGAAAGATATTTAACCGTTCTTTCAAGCAAATCTGGGGTCAGTTTTATCGACTCTTCTCCTTCTCCATAAAATTACGTGTCTTTGTTTGTATGCTACGATAGAAACCATTGTTATTTAAAAAAGTTATATTTAATGTATTTTTAATTGCTATCTGCAAATTAGTTATAATTAAAAATCATAATGTCATTTACACAAATGTTCAATCTAATTTAATACTGAGTAATTTAATAAAAGGTTAATTTAATGTTAATTACAGACTTAAATTGCTTCACAAAATTACAAACAAATTAATTTTCTTTTGGTTTTGGTCAAAGTGTTTTATTTTAGCTGAGCATGAATGATAAAAGAGGAGAGCTTAATTATGACATACATGATTTTTCTTGAGCTCATTAGCACCGTTAGTCTGGTGATGTGGTATCAAATGCAGAGTAAAGCTGTTGTAAAAGCGGTCTTGGTGTTTCATCTTTGCTTTCCCTTACCTTCTTCCTATACATCTTTATTTTAGTGGTGGTTATGCAGCGATGTGCCTCAATGTAACCGAAACTCACTTTTCAGTTTCCGAAACTGACTTTCCAAATAAATAACTCAAACTGTTGAAATTTTGATCGATTAGTAATAATTCAAAGAGCAGCACAGGACCTCGTTAATATGTCGAAATCCTGTATTGATCCAGGGATATTTAGATCTCTATTCTGACGCTCCCTTAACTGGGTTTCCGGCGAACAGCAACGAGGATCATAGTTTATAGTAATATATATTCACTGCCATATTACTCGATCCAGACTCTTGTTTGCTAAATGGGGGTAATGCCTGATGCCAACTTATTCAATATATTTCACGATAGGTTATCGTCCTCGGTGACGAAGAACCATCAAATATATATGACTCAATAAATCTAAACTTAAAAAACCCCACAAAAAACCCCCAAGAAAACGAAATAAAAAATATTGATGATTATTGGTTAAATTATCAGATCACAGCTACAAGGTTAGGATTTGAAATGCTAGCGATCAGCGTATGTTGTCTAAACAGAAAACAGAATCATAAATGGTCAGAGAAGATAATTCTGTCGCAGATGAAAGGCCAACAGTTGGCGTCTCAGAACAATGTCAGCAACAAAGGAGATTATAAGAGTACATATCCTTTGTCTTTATCATTCATTTGACTGCGGTCATGCTGGAGCATAGCCTTGAAGAATTTTAGTCGAACGAATCGGCCCCCTGAACTTGATTTTGTTTTTAAGCCGGGCATTTGTTCTATCGGTCTCTTTGTTCCAACTGTTAATGTACGGGGACGTAGACACACCCAACACCGGTTGTCAAGCGGTAGCGGCGGACATACACGCATTCTCTCATACACATACACACACGCACACAGACGCGCGCGCGCTCTCTCTCTCTCTCTCTCTCACACACACACACACACACACACACACACACACACATACACGCGCGCGCTTCTTTCAGTTATGTTAACCAAATTCCATCACAAATCTTTGGTCGCTCGAGGTGATAGTAGAAGACACTTGCCCAATGTGCCACGCAATGAGACAGAACCCAGATCACGTTCCCTGTTAGTGGGTGAACAATCCAACGCTTTGCGAATTCTGCTTCGCAATGATAGGAAGAGCCGACATCGAAGGATCAAAAAGCAACGTCGCTGCGAACGCTTGGCCGCCACAAGCCAATTATACCTGTGGTAACTTTTCTGACACCTCTCGGCGGACGCATAGCTCGCCGCTGTTCGGAAAGCATCGATGGGCCACGCTTTCGCGGTCCGTATTCGTACTGAAAATCGAGATCGAGCGAGCTTTTGCCCTTTTGACCTTTTGCTCGACGTGTGGTTTCCGTCCACGCTGAGCTCGCCTTGGGACACCTGCGTTACCGTTTGACAGACGTACCGCCCCAATCAAACTCCCCGACCGACACTGTTCTCGACTAAGGGTCGCACATCGGCTGCGTCGGTGCCCGCAAAGGCGCTCGACATGCACCGCGCGCTTCGCACCAGATAATGAACCACCGCTCGGCGACGGCCCGATCCCTTCTCCATCGAGTGAGCGAGGAAACTATGGAAACAAACGTCTTACTACAGAACCACACCGGTGCCTATATATTTATGAATATATAAATGTGTTAAAGAGAGGGAAATTTACTACGAGAATGAAATTAAAGCCGGCGGGCAAGGAAGTTCGTTGAGGAAAGATGAGATGGTCTTGTTTGCGTTTGCAGGTGTAGCGTGAGATATGATATATATAATGAATGAGAGAATGGAATTTCCAAATTGAGAGGTTGGTCACGGGTGTCCGGTGAACTGAAATCTCTAAATACAGGCTTGAAAAATGGCGCATGCTTTTGCAGAGCTCAGTTAGATGCTCTCAGGACGATATTTAGACGAGGCTGGTTTCACCCATGTACAGAGATTTGCAGAGTAAAGTTGTTTACAATGTGGTCTGTGGCATGTGTAGGCTATTTATAAATGTACAACTCGAGATTAAGAGAGAACTGTAACATATAGAAGAGGAGCAGCTGAAAATGCCGATATATGATTTGACAGGGAAGAAAAGTGTTTAGTAGCAAGTTGAATGGTAGTACCTTGTCTTTGGATGTGTGTGTGCATGTGTGAGTGAGTGAGTGAGTGAGTGAGTGAGTGTGTAAGAGATACCGAAATTCTGTCAGTGCTTCGTTTACGGCGGACTGCGGTATTGATTGTAGATTCAGAGTAGCCATGTACGAAGAATTGGCGCATTTATTCGATTTTAGAAAGGAAATCCGAATATTTGGTGTGTAAACGGCCTAAGCAAGAAGATTTGCCAGAAATGAATCCGATGAGAAGAGAGAAAAGTCGAACTGGAAATGTGAGCCAATGGTTTTATAATATAGACACAGAAATATCAGAGGTATCGATAGTAACACGGGTATATCGTGGAAAATCACAGAAGAGTATAAGGTGTTGGTAATATAACGACGACAGTGAGTTCATCCTGAGATAGGGATAGATAGAGAGAGAGAGGGGGAGAGATTAAGAGATTGTGACTTCTAGACAATCGTCAATAGAACAACTATATAATACCAAAATGATTCCAGAGAACTGGGAGAAAATATAATGCTTCAGTTTAGCACACGAAGTGGTTGGCATAACTGGGATCCATCTAGAGACTTATGGGCACGCCAGTAGGGTGCCAGTAGACTTCACTGGAGAATGAAAAAAGAAAAATCTTAGTAAGAACGAGTTCGATTAGGTTGTGCTAAGTTTAAGAAAGGGACGAAGTTTGAAAACATAATTACCGTCTAAGAATTTATAGTTGTGGTGGATGACTGCGTAAAGATTTCACATCCGTTGTGGAGATTAAAAAAGAACTCGAAAAGTTAGTATCTTTGATATGGAAGGGCATAGTATCTACGAAAAGGGATATGATCTTACCAAAGTAACCGGGGAGGACTTCGGAGAAAGGAAAATTACTGGGAGGAAACAGGGAGTGACCGAAATGGTAACTTGGGAACAAAAGAAAGAGGGGTTCAATGATTCTTCAACGTGAGCTTTGTGGCGTGTAAGGGAATGCACAGAAAGAAAACAATTACTTAGGACGGTAAATATTTTGGTTCAGCACAAAACTGTTTGCCTTCTGTTACACAAAGCTTGTTATTGAAATGTAAACACTGTTTCAGAGTTTTAATAAACTAGCACAAACGCAAGCACACGTTAAACATATACATACACATATTTATGCTCACTCACACACACACACACACTCTCTCTCTCTCTCTCACGCGCGCACACACACACTTTCTCACATAGTATCTATCTATCTATCTATCTATCTATCTATCTATCTATCTATCTATCTATCTATCTATCTCTATCTGTCTGTAGGGATATCTGTCTACTTTTTATCTATATACATTATAAGCATACACTCACGCATATTTATATATATATACCAGCCTAAAAGCCGCCCGATAGGGCGACTTTTAAGCTAGCTCGTATGGAGGATCTCTTCATTAGGCCTTGGGCCCAACAATGACATTTTATGCATTGAGTACATATTAAATTTGACTAAGCTTGAACAATATTTTTCCAGCAATGAACAGTTTTCAGCAAAACAATGATATGATTTGTTGACTTGGAACTTATTACAAAGCTGCATGATAAACAACATTTTTTGTCTTCTCATTCAGGGGTCAGTACAAATAGCTTTTTTCCATCCCCTACCCTTGAACAACCAACATATAGCTGGCCATAGGCAACAATAAACTTACCCTTTAAAATTCAACGATCATTCTTCTGCCTCCACTTAATTTAAAGACAATTCGATGTACTTAGGGCCTTTTCGTACAAACAGTTATTTGTAGTAGCTGGTACGTATCTAAACTCCTGTTCGTAGCTTGAAGGAAAATTACACCACTGTCGCTAAAAACTATTTTAAAGTGCGATTCTTATGGTTTGGAATTGCTCTAAACGTATTTGACCATAAAGATGTTTGAAATTTAGTATATTTTAATATTTTTAAGGTAATAATAAAATTAGTCGAATCTATTTTCGTGCAGTCGGAGAGCGCTAAGTTTCCATTGCTCCGACGGCATGAAAATAGGTCCGACAAATTTTATTAATATCTGAAATTTCCAACATTTTTATGGTAGAGAGTTATGAGAGGTAATATTATTTCAGTTCCGAACGCTATGAAGCACGTGTTATGGTTAAATTACTTGATAGAGTTATGATATTTAGAGAAATACTTTTTTTCAAAATGTTAGAATTAAGGAAAAAAAAACAAAAAAAAGAACAAGAATGAAAATTAGCAGAAGAGTCATTGAATAGTGAGAGAGAGGGTCGGAGAAATAAAGCTGAAAAAGTGTGACACACTGACACACTGATGTTCACTTTCGCATTTATTATTATTATTATTATTATTATTATTATCATTATTATTATTATTATTATTATTATTATTATTATTATTATTATTATTATTATTATTATTATCATTATATACAATGTGTGTATATACGCACACACACACACACACACACACACACACACACACATATATTTACATGCATACACACACAAACATACATGCATATGTGTGTGTGTGTATATACAGATATACAGTAGAACGTTAACATTAGTTTTGTGTCGCTAGAATTCTATACTGTACTCTAGAATTTACGACTAGATTTTCAACCAACAACGTTTGTAATAGAGGAATATAAAAACGATGTCTTAGAAATAATTCTAATCTTCGAGTCATACACGCTCTTTTCAATGCATTCACAAATGTATAAACACATGCATTCACAAACATGCACAAATACACAAACACACACAGTAATACATAAAAATACACTCGTATACACTCCTACATACATTCACATAAGTACTCATACACACTCGCATTCTATCTCTCTCTCTCTCATTCATATACATACACAAACACACCACATACACATATATACAAGCATATACAACTACAAACAATTATACAAATACCCACATAGAGAAAGCCACACACATAAAGACATACGCATACACACGTAAACTCACCACACGCACACATGGAAAATATAATAACAATAAAAATAATAACAAGAGCAGTTAGAGAACGCAAACCTCGGCCAAGGCAACACCAACGCCCTCTCAACAATTAACCGGAGATGGTTTTTAAAATAAGAACATCTGAAATAAGTTCAACTGTTCTCACAAACGAGAAAACTAAAAATGAACTCAAAAATTAAGTAAAAAAAAAATAAACCGGAAAAATAATCCAGAATCCTTGTCCGGAACCGGAGGATCAATCCAAAATTCCTATCAGTTTCTGCCAGTCACAAGGCTAAATATCCTTGAAAGTTTCATCCGAATCCATCCAGTGGTTCTTGAGATATCTTGTTCACGGACAAACAAACAAACAAACACGACTGAAAACAATACCACCACCTGAGCGAAGGCGGAGTTAACGATAGCGATAATGTATAGGAAAACCAAAAATATTACGACTTGCAACAGAAGTTTCTTAACAACTGTTCTAAAATTAAAAACAAACAATAAAAATCTTAGCAAAATACAAAAATGAAAGCAAAAAAAAACAACATAAACAAAAATAACAAAATTGTAACGAAAACGGACACAAAAAAGCCCCCCCCCCCAAAAAAAAACAAACGTCATTTAATTCTGATTCATTGAGTTATTTCGTCATTGCTGAGTGGGGGGCTTCATTGTTTCAATTAGAGTGTAATCAAAGATAACGACAACAACAACACTACTCAATAACAACGTTACCAGCAACAACAACAACACCGTTACCACCACTACCACCACATCTAAGGACACAACACCATCACCACGAGCTACAACAGTAGCTTCACCATCGCCATCACAACAACTACATCATCGCTACCAGCAGCAGCAGCAGCAGCAGCAGCACCAACATCTCCACTACCCTAACAACAACATCAACATCTTCAATTATCAACGGAACTATTTTTCTTTTACCTTTTGTCAACATTTTTCAGAATAACGACAGCAGAAGGGCCCAAAGTCCGAAATTAAGGGGAGGGTGCTAATGGATTACACTGACCCCGATGCTCAGCTGGTATTAATTTTATCGACTTCGGCCGAATTTAAATTCAGATCATAAAGACGGACGAAATGCTACTAAGCCTTTTTTTTCTCTGGTGTTCTAATTTCAAATTTTGGATCAAGGCCAGCAATTTCAGAGCACTGGGGTGGATAAGTCGATTACATCGACCCCCAGTGCTCAACTGGTACTTATTTCATCGACCTCGAAAGGATGAAAGGCAAAGTCAACCTCTGTGGAATTTGAACTTAGGATGTAAAGACGGCCAAAATGTCGCTGCTTAGATCCACATCAGTCCTGAAAAAAAAAAAGCAGACCCCCCCCCGAACTATGATGAAAGGCGTTTCATTTGTGAGCATTTCGTAGATAGCCCAATATATTCCTTGTTTAAGAAGGTGGGATATGATTTGAAGGAGATTTGGTTGCTATTTTTGGTAAGTCGAGCGATCGTGTAGAAACTCCTTGGTTAAAGACAGAAACCAACCGAGACATATTAACGTCATATAAAATGGTAGCAATAACATTAAGCGGATGGGGAGCAGCGACTACATAGTCTAACCACAAATCAACTCACCCTCTCACACGTCTGTTTCTTATTTCATTCCTTCTGTGAAAGGGTTGGTGTAAGTTACTCAAGTAACACTAAAGCCTAGTAGTGTTTCGGTTACAGATAAAAATATATTTACAGAAGCTCAATTACAGTGAATTTAGAATTAATGTGATTAGAGATATCATTTTTGCCTTCTTGAAAAAATATTGGTTTTTTTTTTTTTTAGGGAAAGAATAAAAAATTGTAGCTACATCCGGAGAAATGATAATAATGTCTAATAATTTGTTACAGTTTCTACAAGTGGAAAATATGAAAGTTCTTATCGAAATATTACGAACAAATTTGTTTTCTTTTCGCGTTGAATTTGTTAATTTAAGGCAAGGCTCTATAATTAACATACAAATGGATAGATCAACACTCCAAGGACCTCATCTACACACACGCTCTCTCACACAGGTATTTATATACATACACACACATATACATATATGTGTGCGGGTGTATGTAAGTGTGTGCGTGTGTGTATATGTGTGCATGTGTATACATATATCTATTTCTAGGTTTGTATATATATTTATATATATATTTATATC
>NC_068991.1:78615246-78621590 GCF_001194135.2 Octopus bimaculoides
GTGTATACATATATCTATTTCTAGGTTTGTATATATATTTATATATATATTTATATCTATAACTATCTATCTCTCTCTCTCTATATATATATATATATATACATACACATATATATATATATATATATATATATAGGTGTGTGTGTGTGTGTTTATATATATATATATACGTGTGTGTGTGTATGTATATACGCGCACACACATAAATTGCGCGCGTGTAGCTATGTGCGTGCGCGCGCGCATCGAGATAGGTACTTGTACGATAAAATGTTTATCTGTATTCTTTACAGATGATTGCTATCGATGAATGACAAAGCTGATCGATTGATGTCAGGGAGAAAGGAATTAGTAAAGTAATCATAAGTGCAGTGAAAAGATACAGCTACTGATTGGAAGCAGAAACTGGGTTGCGAAGTAGATTCTTCTCAAGTTTACTTCTTGTTCTACTTTGTTTAAACGGTGAAATTAACAGAGGAAGAGCAATGTCACTTCTATAGGGACCCAGGGACGACCGGCTGAAGGGAGGAAACTTGCTTCAGGTGGGTGACTTATGAAGAATGGTTGTAATAGAGTGAATTCCACAAAAGGTAGCCAATGGCCAGATGGTGATCATCAGCCAGAAGACTGTTACCCCCCCCCCCCCCCCACTCTTCAAGGTGCCTCTGACAGATTTTCATAGGGTTTCTCCGCTGTAAAATTTAATTTACAAGGCTTTTATCGATCCGAAGTTATCGTAGAAATTACTAGCTTGAGGTACAATGAAATTGAACTCGAAATCACATACTTTCGCAGAAATCTTCCTAACTACACAGCTTGTTTCCAGTTTAAATATTTTGTTGCTCATGTTGTTTTTGTTAAGCTGCAATTCACATTCCAGCAAATCGATACTCAAAATTATTCCAACCATGACAAACATGTCTATTTATATTTATCTAGGACCGCATTATCTAAAGTATCATATTATTTTTCAAGATGCGAGTGTGATTTGAGAGAGGTGTGGGTGTTGTTTCTAGCTGTTCGGAAGTCTTTCTAGTTGGATTCATTTTGAATATATGTCACAGTATGATGTTTCTTATGAATTTTTTTTTAAACTTAAGAGTAACTGCTTCAGTATCCCCCCCCTCTCTCTCTCTCTCTCTATATATATATATATATATATATGTATATATATATATATATACACACTGCTTCATTTTGTCTCTTTACCTCACTTATCTGTTCTAATAATTACTTTTGGCAGAGATAAAGGGTCAGCTATTAGAAGAGGCCCCCAAATCGTGACTAATATTTATTATGTCGACACCAAATATTTATCCGGAATATGCTAGAATCGAATACATCCACTTGCGATGGTGATTCGACTTCTGACTTTACAAGAAACTTTTATAATATTGGTCACTGACACTAACATAAGGCCACATATTTCGGGGGAAGGGCTTTGGCTAATTAAAATATTTATTTCTTTATTGCCCAGAGAGGGCTAAACATAGAGGGGACAAACAAGGACAGACAAAAGGATTAAGTCGATTACATCGACCCCTGTGCGTAACTGGTACATTTTTAATCGACCCCAAAAGGATGAAAGGCAAAGTTGCCCTCGGCGGAATTGGAGCCGATTAAAATATTATAAAATAAAGTATCTATCAATCATGGAAAGGTGAAAAAAAAACAACATTAAATTGGCCTCAGCGGGATTTGAACTCAGAACGTATAGAGAGGTGTAACAAAAAGCTTTCAGCATTAAGTACTGTACTTCAAGTTGTCAATCGTAGAAGGGAGAAAGAAAAGCAAAATTGACCTCAGGCTGTAAGTAACTCTAACTAAAAATACCGTCAGCAACAGTTTAACCTGACACTCTTACGATTCTCGTATTCGCACGAACAAAGACTGTGTGCTTCTAGCAAAGCGTTGAAACACTGCTCTCCATTCATATCCCAACACTGTCGACTGCTCTGTTAATGTTCCACTACGAGGACGACAGATCAAAGATATACATTCAGAACATTTAGGTAAGAAACAACAAACAATGAAGATATTTAGCTTTTCATTTACTTCAACACCTTTTCCTACATTTGTAGGTATTTTCTAACCAGAAATCTCTGAATAAAGAATGACTTTACTAATATTCTGCTTCTTTCTTTCTTCATTCTTTCAGCTGTTTCAGTGGCCGTAAGCTGTTTCACTTTGGTCGCAATATCTCTGGAACGATACTTCGCCATTTGCCGACCTCTACAGTCTCGTAGTTGGCAAACGGTTACTCACGCTTACATCTCGATCGTTATATGCTGGGCACTGTCAGCTATGATTACAATACCAATCGCCACTTACAACAAACTGGTACCTTACATATCATTTAGCAAGTGTGAAGAAAAATGGCCGGCTAAAATTGGAGAGCAGATCTATACGAGTTTGTTGGATTTGGTTCTACTGTTTGTACCAATTTTTATTATGTCCATGGCATATGGAATGATCTGTTTCACCCTTTGGAAAGGAATTCGTCTCGAAAGACTTGCAGAAAAAGGTATGTAATCTGAAATAACTTTTTGCATTATAATATATATGTTTAGAACCAGCCGTCACCCTCGAAAGAATATGCCTTAGTAACATGGATGATAATTTCGCTGATTGTTTTAGGTTCCTATGTAATCGTGAGAAGACATAAGCATCTTCTTGACTTTCCTTCATTTGCGAAGGCCAATTCGTCTAACAGTTCTCTGTCTCTCTTTCTATCTATCTCTGTCTGTGAGCTAGAACGTTAAAACTTTATGCGCATGCACAGCAGAGTTCAAGGTCAAGCGGCTTTACTCTGCGTGCTGTAGCTTCATTACTATGGCAACAGTCCGGATATTTATTGATCAGACCTCGTATGTATATTGATGTATGTGTGTGTGCGCTTATGTGTATGATTACGCTTATGGACACAGATATGTATATAAACACACCGATATTTGTGCTTGTGAGTGCATTGTGAGATCATTTCTTATTGGTTGTTCATTTTCTTTAAACGGAAGAGAATTTTTCAATCCTTATAGAAAAACATTTTCTCTCATTAATTAAATATATCACACCATATTTTGCTCGCCTTCATATTTATTTAATGTAACTATGTTTCAGTCTTTAAATGTTTAGTCTTTAAATATTTACTAAAAGACCGTTTCGATAAAGCCATCACTTCGCAGTACAACCTATTGAAAGAGACATTAATTTTCAGAAAAATCTGGTACAATTTTGATACAATTTTATATTGAACATAATTATTTAAATAAGGTAATAAATCAGGTAAATTAAATTTGATATCCTGATTTTTACATTTCTTAATTCCCTTGCGATATATCTTCTATTTACGCTGTTTAACAAATCAATCTTAATAATGTTGAAATTCGTGGAGAAGATCTTAACCCTTTCCCTGACCCTCATGTATCACATACAGGTTTCCAATTAGGTTTAATCACTGGAGTAATATGGAACTCATGAAATGAAAGCTTTATGTTACCCAGAATGTATGAAACAAAAGCTATCTAGAAGTTTAAAAATATACATGGATGTTTAAGACAAATTCATGAAAATGCTTTGGTCGGACGAAGGGTTAATTCCAACCATATGTATGGTCCACTAAGACATCTTTCAGAAAACCTTATGCGACCGTGTCACAAGCGGGGTGCCTTCATATTATTTCAATAGTTACCGGAATACCTTTAACCTGAAATGCCCAAGACCTTTACATAAAAAAAGAGTTACTGCAGGTTTCCACAATTCTTCTACTATTAATTTCCGCGACTGCCCCCCCCCATCATCATCATCAATAACTACAGTAAACTCAACAACAGATATAACATTTAAGAGCAGCTACAGCAAAACAACAAAACCTAATATATCATACACAGCGACACAGGAATGTACAAAATATGCATTTGTGTAGCACAATATTTCGAGTCATTATAACCCTTATCGTCCCAGCCTCCACGATTTTCCTTTTCTGTTCCTTCTTCCGCTTCGTCCTGCTACTGAAAGAATAAAATGTGCGGGGTTTTAATTAGTTACCGCAAAACACAATCCAGCATTCTAACTTCCAGCACCACCACCACCACCATCATTATCACCGACAGCACCACCAAAAGTTGTCTTATCCCGAATCTGCACTGGCATCTAATAATTGTTTGTAGCATAGGCCAGCAATTTTCAATGGAGGGAATTAGTCGATACTATCAGCCCAAGAACTTGAATAATGATGATAATGATAATGTATTCAAATTTTGTCACAAACCCCGCAATTTTGAGGGAGGGGATAAGTTGATTACACCGACCTCAGTGTTCAACTGGTACTTATTTCATCGACCCCGAAAGGGATGTAACGCTAAACAAATCTCAGTAGATTTCGAACTCAGAACGTAAAGACGGTCGAAATTCCGCTAAGCATTTTGCCCGGCGCCGTAATGATTTCGCCAGCTCACTACTTTAATAATAATAATAATAATAATAATAATAATAATCCTTTCTATTATAGGCACAAGGCCTGAAATTTGGGGGGAGGGAGCCAGTCGATTACATCGACCACAGTATTCAACTGGCACTTAATTTATCGACCTTGAAAGGTTAAAAAGCAAAGTTGACCCCGGGGAAATTTGAACTCAGAACGTAGCGACGGGCGAGATAGCGCTAAGCATTTTGCCCAGCGTGCTAACGATTCTGCCAGTTCGTCACTTTAATGATAATTGCAGTAATAATAATGATGATAATGATGATGATGATAATGATGATGATGATGATGATGATAATGATGATAATTGTTTCAAATTTAGTTATAAGGCTGGCAATTTCAGAGAAGGGAGTTAGTCCAATGCATGAACCCTGGTATTTAACTGGTACTTTATTTTATTGACTCCGAAAAGAGGCGAGGCAATTTCAGTGGTATTTGAACTCTGAGCGTAAAGTACTATAATTAAATATGACAAAGCAATTATCCTGATGCTGTAACGATTCAAGCAATCTTGTTTGATCTGTTTAGATTTGGTGCAACGTCAGAAATTTTGATTTTATCGAACCTAGGAGGGCGTGACTGGTACTTCAGTGTATCGATCGCACAAGGATGAAAAGCTTATTTGACGTCGGCGGGAATTGAACACCGAACGGAAGGGACTTCGCGTTTATTCAATCGCACCACTTATTTTGACACAAAAGAAGACAATATAAAAAAAATCCCGCAATAATTGGCAAAAAACAAAGCAAAACAAAAACAAAGCAACAAATCAACAAGGGAAAAGAACAAGGAGAATAATTAAGCAAGTTAGGTGGGAGGAGAGGAAGAGGAGCGGGAGGGAGAGTAAGAGGAATGCGAGAGAAGCAACAACAACAACAAGTATCACCATCAGAGAGAAAAGAAGAGGAAAGAGCAAAAGAAGAGAAAGAAAAGAGGATGACGATGACGACGACGATGAGGGTAATTGTGATGATGACGATGATGATTATGATGGTGAGGAGGATTCAGAAAACGAAATGTGTTTGTGTATATATAAATATGTATATCTATTACATATTCTGTATATGTATGTATATATAGCTTATATATATACATGAATATATCTATGATACATACATTATATATATATACACATATGTATGTGTGTCTGTATGTATACGTATGTATATATACATATATATATATATATATATATATATATATATATATATATATATATATATATATATATATATATATATATATATATATATATACATACAAACACAAATATATGATATAATATGATATCTATATATGTGTGTGTGTGTATATGTATACACAGATACATACATACATACATACATACATACATACATACATACATACATACATACAAATTTCACGAACGGTAACAAAATGAAATAAATAGACAAATGGAAAAATAAAGACGTTTCGCTTGACGTCTTATGTTTTTATGTTCTTTAACTTTGTGTTGGATATTTTATGCTTTATGCTTATCACGGTGCCAAACTTGCCAAACTTCCGCTGTTTTACAATCTGCCGTTTTTCTTAGACCACGAAAGATCAGGAATTCAAATAGATGTTAAACGCGATGCGAAGATTTTACAGATTAGACTATGTACGTATGTATGTATGTATGTATGTATGTATGTATGTATGTGTGAATCAGTGTATATATACACGTATACATATATATATATGTATATGCATATATATATATATATATATGCATATATATATGCATGTGTATATATATATATACATATATATACATATGTATATGTATATGTATATATAAAAGTATATGTATATATATATATATGTATATATATATATATATATATATATATATATATATATATAT
>NC_068991.1:78621859-78629926 GCF_001194135.2 Octopus bimaculoides
ATATATATATATATATATATATATATATATATATATACATACACGTCCGTGCGCATACGTGCATGTAAGCATATAATATATGTTATTTAAAATATCTGCCACAGAAATACAACATATTCCCGACTGTTTGTTGTTGAAGATAACATTTTCCAGAAGAATAATCAATAAATCTACGAATCTAAAAGCATTTATATTAACAACATAAGTATTCTTACAAAACACCCAAAAGGATTAAAGATATGCGGAGGCTATGCAGCAGGAATGAATGAAGAAACCATCCAATTCTCTAATCTATATGATATTGTAAGCCTGTCCATTTTCTTCATGGTATGTCAGTTTTGGAGAATACTTGTTTCTTACGATTATCTTCCCCTCTGATGTGGAACTTGTCTTAATTGCAATTTGTTAATTATGGATGAATTCTCTAGAGGCAAACAGAATTTTAATAAACTAAAAATTTATGTTGCATGGTGTTCGACATACCTTTCTTTGCCTATGTTCAAATATTTGCCACTCTCTTTTACGAGATATTTCCCTCAACTCATTTTTATTTGAATTATGCAAATTACGTAGGTCATAAGTGTCTTCACCTTTCCCTTTTATATGTCTAAATTCCTCTGCTACTGGACATAAGATCGGACAAATGTACTGATCACAGCTATCGAGTCAAAAGCACGTGTCCATTCCTGTTCTCTAATCTCCAGCCAATAAACTTGGTCGCCTATTTACTGCAGGCTTTTTGGAAAATTGACCGCAGGAATAGCCAAAATATTACGCTGTAAACCATTGGCATCGTGTATAACAAGAAGTGATCATTGAAAGAATCGGTCAGGTGCAACGAGAGTCCTGATGAGTAGAGTAAATAAAAATCTGAAGGCTGGACACTCCAGAGACTGCTCAAATGTGTTATAAAGGAGTATAACCGTGAGACAAATTACAGGAAAACAGCATAATACTAAGATAGATGTATGTACACACACAGGTATATACTTACGAAGACGTATATATATATATATATATATATATATATATATATATATATATATATATATATATATATATATATAGTGTGAGTGTGTATTTACATGTATATGTGTGTACATACTAGCTACATAAATGTCAGTACAGTTGAGGGCAGAGGAGCCGTTACTATTAATCTCAGTCAGGTCACGGAAAGAAAAAGTCAGCGATTGTTGGATCGCGTGCCTCACCTTTTGGTCGCTCTCAACACAACTATTAAGGATATACCAACACAAGACCAGTCCCAGAGGTGACTGAATGGTGCCGCTGCGCTGTGAAGCCGTCGAAAGGAATGAGGGTCCTGATGACCCCTCAGGTCTATTGGTCTCCGGTATGCGGAGGTTTCAACTGACAGCGCTTGCATGAACATGCTGTTTCCAAACCTCTACATCTATGTCAATATAGGTTATACAATATGATGCATACACGCGCGCGCGCACACACACATACGCACACACACACACACACACACACACACACACACACACATGACAGGCACATATATACACACATACACAGACAGACACATACACACATTCATCCACAAGCATTTTCTTATTTGTGTATGTTTGTGTATATTTATATATATGTTTATATATTGACATGTGTGTGTTCAAGCGTATGTGTGAGTGTATTTGTGCGTTGGTGCATGTGTGTGTGCGTTTGTGTATGTGTGTGTGCGTTTGTGTATGTGTGTGTGTGTGTTTCCTTTCTGTATGCGCGTGCATACGCATATGGGAGCCATCTTTCATTGGAGTCTTGTGTCGCTAATGAAGATGTTGATGGTTATTATAGTTAACATGAACGACACGGTGTCGGATCAAATGATGATGCTGACGACATTAATGCTAGGGTGGTGGTGGTCATGGTGGAACAAGGATTATGATAAGATAGGTTTGGCGAAAAAGAAAGCGAACAAAAGAATGTGGAGCAATCTGTGCCGAAATGAGAAAGATACGAAATTTTGGTTTTTCTAAAAATTAGAGAAACAACAAATTTTGGCGTAATTGGATATTTGTTGGGATAATAATTATACCAAAACATGTGCGCGCACTTGCAGGCACAGGAACGCATACATTCATGCAAATTTATGTGTTTCTGTATGCATGATGCGTGTATATAAATATATATATATATATATAAGAAGAGAATTCACAAAAAAACAAAACAAAAGACGAAGACAGGTGGTGTAGGAAACAAACAAATGTATTAGTATAACACTCGGGAAGTGAAAAAAATCTTTAACGTTTCTAGCCTACGCACTTCCACAGAAAGGAACACAGAAAGAAACATATAAATATATATATTTGGATTATATGAAGGTGAATTTAAAAATCGTTATGCTAATCACATACCATCTTTCCGACATAAGGACAAAAGTAAAGCTACTAAGTTTGCTGACTACGTATGGACTTTGAAAGATAATGAAACAACGCATGTGATTAAATGGAAAGTACTTGATAAATCCATATTTTATGTGAATGGATTGAATAAATGTAAACTGTGTTTGGCTGAAAGAGTGCAGATACTGTTCAGATCCCTAACTCTCTTTTGAACTCCAGGTCAGAAATTTTCAGTGGTTGCATATATATGTACAAATGTATTTTGATGAATTGGAAAATTCCGTCTATTCCTGACTGGCTTGATATATTTCAAGCCTTATCATTTAAGGTCTAGGGGAATAACTCTTTTACCGTTTTACTTTTAATTTTATGCATTCTGTTTTTCGTTTTCCGTTGTTTAATGTCTACGCTTTCTATATGCTGCCTTGTCAATATTCACGCGTTTCTTCTCTTATTCAGTTTCTTTAGTTCGTTATGATATGTGATTTGCGCCTGAAGAATATGTTTGAGCTTTCTCAACATATGAAACTATTAGTAGCACTTTAATACATGTACTATGACCTTTGAATAAATAATATTTATTTCTCACCAGATGGAGCAGTGCTTTTCTGTTGAATTTTTTATCACGGATCAGTACATTATTTATACATGTAATTTTCTGCACATATATATAAAATAGATAATTAATGTCATACGTTGAATTATATGTATATTTATATATATAAACTACATATACATATACGTAACATACACATACACATGTATATTTCGTGAAGAAGAAGAGTTAGATAGGGGACGAGAAGAGAGAGAGAGAGAGAGAGAGAGAGAGAGAGAGAGAGAGAGAGAGAGAGAGAGAGAGAGAGAGAGAGAGAGAGAGAGAGAGAGAGAGAGAGAGAGTAATACTGTAATCTATATAACCGTTCTATTAAATATTGTACCATGTATCCTTCACATAAAACCATATCTGAGTTGGTTCCAAATATAACCGATCAATGCTACATATGATTCTTGCCATGAACTCCATCGTATTTGATGACGATTATCTGTTTATTATTATTATTATTATTATTATTATTATTATTATTATTATTATTATTATTATTACTATTATTATTATTATTATTATTATTATTATTATTATCTGTGAGTTTTTATTATTAGTTACACTAATAAGACACATACATCAAGATATATCATCAATGAAGTGAGTTTAAGAGGAAGCTGAAAATTATGATTATCTGTTAGGCATCGTAGAAGCTATTACTGCGATGGTATGTCTGAAGAATGATGTTGTCTCCTTTCTACCTTCTCTCCCCCCCCCACACACACACATATATATATATACATATTGCTGTGTTGAAGTATACACATAAAGAATGAGACCTCAATATATCAAATATAGAGGACAGTTTAATTAATTATTACAATATTAGGATGTACGACAGATCGTTTCCACACAGTTTCAGTTTACTAATTTCACTCACAAGGTATTGGTGAGCTTGGATTTATACTTGAAGATACTTGCTGAAGGTGCCACTCAGTGGGACTGTATACAAATCCACGTGGTTGCAAAGCAAACTTTTTAACCACGTAGCTTTACTTGCGCCTACACACACACACACACACACACACACACACACACACACACACACGTATATATATATATATATATACATACATGTATACATACATAGATACATACACGCGCACACACAGACACAGACACACACGCACATGCACACACACACGTACACACACACACACACAGACATTTGCATAAGTATTTAAATGCGTATGTATCTATACGCATACATCTGCATATTTATATAATACATGAATATAGTTCTATCTATCTATCTATTTCTTTATCTCTCTCTCTCTCTCTCTCTCTCTCTCTCTCTATATATATATATATATATATATAATTATGCGTGTGGAGTAGCTTAATGTTTGCTTGTGTGTGTGTGAGTGTGTGTGTGTGTGTGTCCGTAATGAAAGCGCAACGAATGTATTAGAAATAAATGGAAATAGAAGCCATAAATTATGAAGGAACGCCAAGTATTGTTCAGTTCTCAGAACCGTTGAATGCTAATTGCTTCTTTGAAGGTGGAACGTTGAAGTGTCTTGCAAGAATGCAGCCCCCTCGTCACGTTTATCCCCATCGCCGCCCCCTTCACTTTCACTCACCTTCACCGTCACCATCAGCTTCATCATCGACATCATCATCATCAACGTCGTCGTCGTTGTCGCCGTCATCATCATCACCATCATCATCATCATCGTCGTCGTCGTCGTCGTCATCAGCGGCAATATCAACATCAGTAGCACTTTCCACCTTCTTCTTCACATCATCCTCCCACACGTCTTCTGTTATCGTAGCATCGAAATACATCTATTTACATAAATATGTATTCTTTTGTGTGTGTGTGTGTGTGTGTGTGTGTGTGTGTGTGTGTGTGTGTGTGTGTGTGTGTACCTGTTACTCCTGTGCATGTTAGAAACATATATATATAGCCGTAACTAATCTGCACATCCTCTGACAACTCAGGGATGGTGATTCGACGAGTTTACTTCGCAGCTGCACATCTGCGACGTTTTTCTCAGTCTCGCAGAACGATCGTCAATATCGACATTTTTTCGGCCATCTTGGAAACGCCTGAACCACTCGTACACGGCCCATACACTTTTTGTTACTTTACGCAGAGCTCTGTGCAGGCATCGCCATGACCACTTTCTCTGTCATAGTCAACGCGATGACCACACGCTACATACCTTGCTTCCAAGCAATGCTAAAAACAGCGGAAGTAAGCTAAAACGTTAGAACTTAGTGCGCATGCACAGAGTTCAAGTTCAGTTTCAGCCAAGCAGCTTTATCTGCATACTTTAGCTTCGTTATTATGGCAACAGTCCGGATACTTATTGATCAGAGCTCGTATGTACGTGTGTGTGCGTGTGTGTGTGTGTGTATGTATGTGTAGATTGATAGATAGACAGATACATTATCTTTTACTCAGACCATGCTGGAGCACAACCTTGAATTGTTTAGTCGAACAAATCGACTTCAGTACACATCTGGCATTTTAATAGATCGCATTCTTTTGCGGAGCCGCTAAGTTACGTTTAAGTAAACAAATCAACACCAGACACGAAATGATGCACACACACACACACACACACACACAATCCCATTACAGTTCCTTGCGCCAACCATCGCCACCCTCATAAGTATCAGGGTCTAATAACACCCCTGCGCTTCTGAACACCTACAACTTTGTCATTGTTTTTACAGCTAAAATCAAAGGCGGCGAGTCGGCAGAATAGTTACCGCGCCGGGAAAAAATACCTGGCGGCATTCCACCTGTCTTTACGTTCTGAGTTTAAATACTGCCGAGGTCGACTTTGTCATTCATCCTTTCGAGGAATATAAAATATGTACCAGGTGAACAGTGGGGTCGATGTAATCGATTGAAACCCCTCCCCCGCCCTCGAAATTACTGGCCTTGTGCCAAAATTCGAAATCGATATTAGAACTAAAACCTTTATTCAATATGAAACACATAAAAATTGTCACAGCACGCACAAACAGAAAACAGCACACACTGTGTGAGGCACGCACACACACATATACACAGGCAGAGACGCACACACACCATACACACAGGCAGAGACGCACACACACCATACACATGCACACTATAGCTTCATACACGCACACAACGCTCTAGTATACACACATGTCGGACAGCCACACGCACAAACATAAAGTGAAAACAAGGACACAGACGCACGTATACACACATACACAGACTCACAGATACACACAGTATATGCATACGCAACAAATTCACGCATACACCTGCGCTTGTACACATACACAAACCTACGTGAGATAGCCTCATAAAGGAAAAACGAACACACACATTTATACACACGCACAGACACACAGAATATACACGCACACATTAATTTCACAAGCGTGCTCTCACGCATATATGTTAGGTTCACATTTGTCTTCCTTGCCATCCTCATCTAAAGTCACACCTCACAGCTTCCCCTTTCACTCACGACTCTAGTCACCTCTTCTTATCTCCGTTCCTTTCAGCATGCGGTGACTGTCAAATACAGACACGGTTGTTTTTTCCTCTCTCCACTTTTATCTCTCCTCACCTGTTCTTTCTGTTGAAGAGTGTGTGCACGCAATGTAAAAGAGTTTTTCTTCTACTTTTCCTGATCGTAAACCCAGGACATTTTTTTTTACCTCGTCTTTTTGTTATAAAATTTGCTCTTATATATTATTCTTTAACAAAAATAGTATTGACAGTGACTTCGATGTTTTGGCCAGCTAAGCCATCATCAAACAGTTCGATGTTGACTTCGCTGGCCCAAACTTCGAAGTCACTGACAATACTATTCTTGTTAAAGAATGATAAATTTGTACTTTATGAGGAAGTAAAGAAAACTTTTGATCAGAAGTACAAGAAAATACAGGAGGATCAGTTAATTATGATTTCATTCAACGTATTCCCTTTCTCAGATTCACACTCTTATTGCAGTAGTCCTTCAGCTTTTCTAAGCCTTGTAAAAATATTTTGGAGAGTGGGACTGAGCCTGGAACCATGTAGTTGGGAAGTAAACTTCTTACCACACAGCCACGCTTGTAAATATATATATATATAATAATAATAATAATAATAATAATAAAGGAATTACGACGCAAAAACGTATAAATTCAAAAGAACATATTTATCTTCTTCAATATATATTTCAGTATAAAGAATTCATTAAGATGCTTAAATCAAAATTTCTTTACACACCATTCAGGAATAAGTATAACATCAGAAAAAATACACTCCGTTTAAAAACACAAACCGTTCATGGCGAAAAATTTCACAATTATATATATATAAATGAAAACGCAAAAATCCTACAAAACGTTCCCGTTGGACAGACACTAACTAGAACCGTAATACTTCATCAGTTATCGACCGAAAAATACTAATACTTAGTTTCATGCCTTTAACAATAAAACTAGGAACTTCATATATCGGCGGCACCCGCAAGAATTGCGGAGTATTAGGGCTTGAGGAAACAAAATAATACAGAGTGGACATACGGAAGTAAATGACAGTAATTTGAAACGATACACGAAAGAAATAATAAATAAATAAATGAATAAATAAATAAATAAATATAGCCTTGTAGCAAAACACGAGAATGATGGATTAACGCCTGAGAGAAATCCTCAAATGGATATAAAGAACAGAATTGAGAAGAGAAAAATAGAAAAGAAAAACGTATTAAATATATTAGTTTGGGTATGACATACGAAATATGTGTATATGTATACGTGCAAAACGAGAGAAAGCAAAAGACGGTGACTTTCAGACGATGAATATTTAAGTATAAATATGAAGATATTTATATGAATAAATGCAACTTACACAGAGTACAAACAACAGAGAAAATTAAAGGAGAGGAAGAAAGGTGTTATAAATCCAACAGCTGTTTCTGGGAACATTTTCAGTTGCATGATAATGTTGATAGATGTAATTCATCATAATATGCGGCCGTAATGAATCCAGCCAACATTATATGAAAAGATGAGCCTTCATCATCAGGAAGATCTTCTCCACCCTGTATACATACATACATACATACATACATACAGATATATATACATACATACATAAATATATATATATAT
>NC_068991.1:78630446-78633902 GCF_001194135.2 Octopus bimaculoides
TATACAGACAATCTTTTACAGTACAGAATTCACAAGAATTTTAATTAATTGTCGGTAATTGTAAATTGTAAATGTATTTACATGTTGAAAATTTTATTCTGAACATCTAAAACACAATCATGGAATGTCTCATGGAAATACAAGTCAGAAAACGGAATTTATTCCAAAAATAGAAATTTCATCGGATGTAATGCAAAAAGAAACATTTTTGCCTTTCTTTTAAAGTTGCGTGTTTTATAATTTCCTGTCAATAAATCCGATGAAAACGCATCATATTTGTTTTTCGCCATGAAAGACAGATCACAGAACTGTCAACTCTAATTAAATGTTGTACATTTAAAGGTTACAGGCTGCGAAGATTAATGGGTGGATAGCACCGTGATAGAGTCTCAGGTAGAAGACATGTCAAAACACGTGTCTGTTACTTAAACACCACTAGTATCGTTATGGAATTATATGCAAAAGTATGTAGTCCTGCTGTAGAATTAAGCTTGCTTCTGAGAACACATGGATGTGCCTTTGAAAGGGTACATCCACGAGGGATAAAAAAAACGAAGCAAAAGCAATGAACATGCGTAGAAAAATCAATGTAATTGTGTTTGGAAGAGAAATAATAGAAATAGACGTTTTGGACCAGTGTCCTTCATCAAGACATAAAGATAAGAAACAAAAGGAAAAAAGCAAGTTAAAAAATGTGATGTTAGTTCAGTGATAAAGCTGGAATTGGGAAAAGTGGGTGAAATAAAGATGTTTTTCGGTATACAGGTGAAATAGAGCGGTAAGGAAAATAAATGTGACAAACGTAGAAGATTGCAGAGGATTAAATTATCGATGAAATATATATATATGTATATATATATATAGAGAGAGAGTATTATATTATATATATATATAGTATTTAATTTATTTTGTGTTCCTCGCTGATGAAGGAAAAGTCATTTTTGGTTTAATCCAGAAATCGGAACCGATTCGGGGATAACTATTGTTATGAATTTCTGTTAGCTTGCTTTCTTCGTTTAGATACGTGGTGTAATAATACAAGTGAAAATATCTTATGTGGTTAGACGATTTAGCTTCTACGTTTCAGCATATTGGCAAAGAAAGTTTTTTCTTTTCGCCCTTATTTATATTTGTATTTATAATTTTCACCTTAAGAGGTATTTTTCATATGCTGGCCACTGATAAAATTTTTAAATAAAACTTAATCCTCATTTTAAAAGTACACACACACACACACACACACACACACACACACACACACACACACACACACACACACACACACACACACACACACACACATACATATATATATATATGAATGTTCATTTATTATTACTATTATTATACTTATTATATAAGGTGTCGAGCTGGCAGAATCATTAGCGCGCAGGGCAAAATAGTTTGCGTCATTTCGCCTGTCGCTACGTTCCGCGTTCAAATTCCGCTTAGGTCGAATTTACGTTTTACTCTTTCAGGAACGATAAATTAAGTACCAGTCAACTACTAGAGTCGATGTAATCGACTATCCCCCTCCCCTCATATTCCAGGCCGTTTGCTTATAGTAGAAAGGATTATTAATGTTATTATTATCATCATCATCATCATTATTATTATTATTATTATTATTATTATTTACATTCATATTCATAATGTATTACCCATACTCTAATGAGAAGTGGAGATGCGTGGCTCAGTGGTTAAAGTGTTGCACTCATTGATGATCATAAGATTGGGTGAGGGTTCGATTCCTGACCGGCCTATGCGTTGTATTCTTGAGCAAAATATCAATAAAATTCTACGGAAATAGGTGTAGTAGATTTTAAACTCTGCTAACATCTTTTTATAAATACTCCATACCTATAATCAAGCCTGGGTCAGATCTACGGTTTATATCGGATTTGGTATTATATATATATATATATATATGCATATACGGCAACAAATGTCACCTAATGGTTGTTGTTTTATCTTATTGTGAATTCAATGTTATGGTGTCCAGCTAGTTCTGGCGTCCTGCATGTTGATGGGCTTAGGTTCTAATCAATATGTATGTATATATGTAGACATACACGTACTCAGACATACACATACACCTGCGCGCGCATATACATATGTATTATGCGCATGTATGTGTGAGTGTCTTGTGGCACTCCGTCAGTTACAACGACGAGGGTTCCAGTTGATCTGATCAACGGAACAGCCTGCTCGTGAAATTAACATGCAAGTGGCTGAGCGCTCCACAGACACATGTACCCTTATCGTAGTTCTCAGGGAGATTCAGCGTGACACAGAGAGTAACAAGGCTGGCCCCTTTGAAATACAGGTACAACAGAAACTGGAACAGTGAGAGAAAGTTGTGCTGAAAGAATACAGCAGGGTTCGGCACCACCCCCTGCCGGAGCCTCGTGGAGCTAGAGGTGTTTTCGTTCAATAAACGCTCACAACGCCCAGTCTGGGAATCGAAACTGTGATCCTACGACCGCGAGTCCTCTGCCCCAACCACTGGGCCATTTCGCCTCCACTGTGAGTGTCCTTTTTCAAGATACGTGTCCCTGTCGCTAGAAATATTTTCTACCTGAAGTGATTGTTTGATGTAATGATATGTCCTCTTTAATGGCCACAAACTTTCAATCTAACACTTCTTTCTTTAATGTTTCTTAATCCCAACTACAATATTCTCCATTATAGACTTATCGATCTTATTGCACGTAGTTTCTTTTTCGCTACAGCTATATCTAGGTTCCGACTTTCTTGCATATAATTGAATTCACTATTGAAATCCCAAAGAACTTTGTACTATTCTTCCGACTTCTTTTCTTGTTTTAAGTCATGCTTCACAAATATTTCCAATAGAGAGAAATTCCTAAGTAGCATTACTGCGTCTCCCCTAATATACTTTCGGAGACTCTTTATTGTATTATACTATAAAATGTATTTTTTAAGCAAGGTTTTTTTTTGCTATTCCCACGCAGTTTCCATATAATAGTGACTCAGTGGTTTTAGGGGAACTGATGTAGTTTGTTCTCGTATCTTCTTGTGTGATTTAAAAGCTAATGTTTCGATCTCAACATTTTAATTTTATTTCATTTAACAAAGTCATGCATTCGTTTAAAAACAGCCTTCCTCTCTAGGTAGTTTTTATACGTCTCATTTTAACTTGTTAAAGCATAAAACATTCTTCAACTTCAACTATTCCACTCCTCTTTTATCTCTTTCTGTAGAGATTCACCATAAGTTCTTACACACCGTTACATTCTAAACACTTCTTCGGATTCTATATACGTCTTTATTAACTGATCACTTCGATTTCTTTCCACCTTCATAAACAAACATATATATATATGTGTACACACGTGTGTATGTGCATATGTGATGTATATACGTGTACATGTATGTTCGAATATGCGTGTATATATATATATATATATATATACATACATATATATATATATA